>NC_060178.1:47688703-47878703 GCF_021184085.1 Oncorhynchus gorbuscha
AGAGAAGTGAAGCGGGCTTGTGATCACTGGGCAGTGTGTCCATGTGGCCCCCTGGGGCCTTGGGTCTGTAGCAAACAAGGCTCCTCACGCATAGGTCTCCACTAGATAAGAACCATGTCTGATGGATTAGTTACTATTCGGTGGTAGAAGTTTCATACTTCTCAAGTATGTTTGATACAGTAGACGTACAGTATTTACCTACTAATCCTGCCGTGTAGATAGACAAGACTCAGGAACCACAAAAGAAACCAACAGAGTTGTAATTGAATGATATTGCTTTCAGTTATTTTATTGGAGGGTCAATACGCTCATCCGTGATTATGATCCAGCTCCTCTGGGTGTAACGTTAATCTCCCAGGGAGTCAGTCGTCCTAGCGTGCCCAGGCTTAGCGTGCGACACAGCCTGTCATGTGACTCTTTGCGTAAGGGTTAGGGAAGACAATACAGGGCATTATGGGGTCTCCCTACAAAAAGCCCCAGGACTTGCGTCAGTATCACATCCCTTCTCCTCGGGGTAATAATAATAATATTCATAATACATGTAGTTTATATTGCGCTATTCATCACAAACAAGAATCGCAAAGTTGATTTGAAAACAAAACACAAGCAGAGCTGTCAGTTGATGGTTGAGGGTCTTCCACAGCTTCAGATGTCTTGGTAGTTCTAAAAAGGCCATCAGTGGCAGTAGCTTGAGTGGAGGAAACATCGATGATACAGACATACAGCACACTGAGTATACCAAACATGAGGAACACCTTCCTAACATTGAGTTGCAACCCTACTTTTGCCCTCAGAACTGCCTCAGTTCGTCGGGGCGTGGACTCTGCAAGGCGTTGAATGCGCTCCACAGGGATGCTGGTGTCACGCCCTGACCTTAGTTGTCTTTGTTTTGTTTATTCTTTTGGTTAGGTCAGATTGTGACAAGGGTGGTTGGTTTAGTTTTTGTATTGTCTAGGTGTTTTTGTCCTGTCTAGGTTTAAAAAAAAAAATATCTATGGGGTTTTGGTATTGTCTAGGTATATGTAGGTCTATGGTTCCCAATCAGAGACAGCTGTTTATCGTTGTCTCTGATTGGGGATCCTATTTAGGTTGCTATTTGCCATTTTGGTTTTGTGGGTTATTGTCTCTGTGTAGTTACCTGTCAGCACTCGTGTTATATAGCGTCACGTTCGTTTTGGTTCTTTGTTAAGTGTTTTTCCTTCATTAAAAGAAGAACGTATTGCTTATCACGCTGCGCCTTGGTCTCATCAATATGACGAACGTGACAGCTGGCCCGTGTTTACTCCAATGCTTCCCTCAGTTGTGTCAAGTTGTCTGGATGTCCTTTGGGTGGTGGACCTTTCTTGATACACACAGAACTGTTTAACATGGAAAAACCTAGCAGCATCGCAAACCGGTGCACTTAAATCTTTTGTCTTGCCAATTCACCCTCTGAATGGCACACATACCCAGTCCATGTCTCTAGGTATAGAAATCATTCTTTGACCGGTCTCCTCCCCTTCAGCTGCACTGATTGAAGTGGATTTAACAGGTGACATCAATAAGGGATCATAGATTTCACCTGGATTCACCTGGTCAATCTATGTCATGGAAAGAGCAGGTGTTCTTAATGTTTTGTCTACTCTATCTTTTTTATTGTATACAAATGCGAGCAAGGTTGGAAATTATTATATTTTAGACAAATATTATGTTTGTTTGGGCTTCTTGCTGTCAATTTGCAGTCTGCAAATGATTTGTAATTATGTTCCGGGCTCCCTGACTATTGGCCTGCTGCTGAATCGAGTTGATGCACTCTAGTGTATATACTATATCCTATTAGTTTAACCAGACTAGAATGACCTCTTCCTCCATAGTATATACCACAGCGGGCAAGCGAGATCCTCTCACACTATAGTATACACCACAGGTGCATATCCTGTTGGTTAACCTGGAAGGACATTTACCGCAAAAGCAAAGGCCTGTTGGTTAACCTGGAAAGTCACATTGAGTCCTATAGTAAGGTCTCCTAACCTCGAACCCCAAAGAGAGGCTGTTGTCCAACAAGCCGTCCATCGTCTGTTGACACGAATGAGTTCTTGACAGGGACACTGCTTTTATCTTTCACAGTATGACATAACACTGCTATTCCCTCTCGTGGCCTGTTATAGAGCACATACTGTGTGCCATCGTTACAGACCGAGTGTTGACAGAGAATTTAGCTGAGTTTTGTGTGTGATGAATTAAGGTTTTATACGTTTTTAATGCTCTTAACTGGTTGAAAGTGAGACTTTCTCTGATTTTGTGGGTTTATTAGAGTTGTTAGGTAATATGTTGTTTTTCCTCTCAGGAGTACAGATGTGTGTTTTGGGGTCTTGTGTTCACATTGAGAAAAACAGAGGATTTCTTGTTTGAAATCACCAGGGAGCTGGATGAGGCTGTACTTTATAATCAGAGATAAGTATATTTACCTTCACACTCTGAGACAAGGACAAAGCTGACAGGAGTGTTAGTCTGCTTTTACAGTGTGTGTGTGTGTGTGTGTGTGTGTGTGTGTGTGTGTGTGTGTGTGTGTGTGTGTGTGTGTGTGTGTGTGTGTGTGTGTGTGTGTGTGTGTGTGTGTGTGTGTGTGAAACCGAAGCGGTGGATCGGACAGGGAAGAGACAGACGTGATGTTCTGGTGCTCACCTCTCTTAGAGGCTTTTATTTACAATACTAACAGGTGCAGGACTAATTAGACAAACGTTGTACAGAAAATCAAAAACGGGACGTTGGGATGTTTTGTGTTGCTACCATGTTGTTGTCATGTTGTGTTGCTCCTGTGCTGTGTTGTCATGTGTTGCTGCCTTGCTATGTTGTTGTCTTAGGTCTCTCTTTATGTAGTGTTGTCTCTCTTGTCGTGATGTGTGTTTTGTCCTATATTTATATTTTATTTTAAAATATATTTTTAATCCCAGCCCTGTCCCCGCAGGAGGCCTTTTTCCTTAGGGTAGGCCGTCAGTGAAAATAAGAATATGTTCTTAACTGACTTGCCTAGTTAAATAAAGGTTAAATAAATGTAAAACATTTTTAAAAACGACATATTCTCTTTTGTGTCAGGATTCTTGGCTTTACCTTGAAGACGTACAATAAAGAGTCTCATTTGTTTGTGTCATTTTTATGGACATTTAAAAATTAAAAATCACCTTTATTTAACCAGGTAGGCTAGTTGAGAACACCTTTATTTAACCAGGTAGGCTAGTTGAGAACACCTTTATTTAACCAGGTAGGCTAGTTGAGAACACCTTTATTTAACCAGGTAGGCTAGTTGAGAACAAGTTCTCATTTGCAACTGTGACCTGGCCAAGATAAAGCATAGCAATTCGACACATAACAACACAGAGTTACACATGGAATAAACAAAACATAGTCAATAATACAGCTTCAGAGATTTTTGCAATTTGTTCCAGTCATGGGCAGCAGAGAACTGGAAGGAAAGGAGGAATTGGCTTTGGAGGTGACCAGTGAGATATACCTGCTGGTGCGCGTGCTACGAGTGGGTGCTGCTATGGTGACCAGTGAGCTGAGATAAGGCGGGGCTTTACCTAGCAGGGTCTTGTAGATGACATGGAGCCAGTGGGTTTGGCGACGAGAATGAAGCGAGGGCCAACCAACGAAAGTGTACAGATCGCAATGGTGGGTAGTGTATGGGGCTTTGGTGACAAAACGGACGGCACTGTGATAGACTGCATCCAATTTGTTGGACGCTATTTTATAGATGACATCACCGAAGTCGAGGATCTGTAGGATGGTCAGTTTTACGAGGGTATGTTTGGCAGCATGAGTGAAGGATGCTTTGTTGCGATATAGGAAGCCGATTCTAGATTTAATTTTGAATTGGAGATGCTTAATGTGAGTCTGGAAGGAGAGTTTACAGTCTAACCAGACACCCAGGTATTTGTAGTTGTCCACGTATTCTAAGTCAGAGCTGTCCAGAGTAGTGATGCTGGACGGGCGAGCAGGTGCGGGCAGCGATCGATTGAAAAGCATGCATTTAGTTTCACTTGCGTTTAAGAGCAGTTGGAGGCCACGGAAGGAGAGTTGTATGGCATTGAAGTTCGTCTGGAGGTTAGTTAACATGCGCTCCCATGACAGTGTGTGTGCGTGTGCGTGTGCGCGTGCTTGCGTCATTGAGAGATACAACCAACCACAGAATGTTTTCCCAGATCACTCACACAAATAGTCATTGACACTACATGCACGAATATATACACTGAATGCACGAAACATTAAGAACACCTTCCTAATTCGTCGGGGCATGGACTCTACAGGTTGTCGAAAGCGTTCCACAGGGATGCTGGCCCACGAAGACTCCAATGCTTCTCACAGTTGTGTGAAGTTGGCTGGATGTTCTTTGGGTGTTGGACCGTTCTTGGTACACACGGGAAACTGTTGAGCGTTAAAAACCCAGAGTGGCGTTGCAGTTCTTGACACAAACGGATGCACCTACTGCCACACCCCGTTCAAAGGCACTTAATTATTTTGTCTCGTTCACCCTCTGAACGGCAGACGTACAATCCATGTCTCAATTGTTTCAAGATGAAAAATCAGGCCTGGAGGTGGGGTACTTGTATTGGCACTGGATGTATGCTAGATGTCTGTAGGACCTAGATGGACATCCAGCACCTAACCCAGAGGTGTGTCAGTCACATCACTCACTGTTGATGTTATTAATGGGACCTCGGTTTTGTCTGCGGTATCATTCAGACACCTCTGCTAGTCCGTGACTGTCAGTGACTGCTTCCGAAATGGCTGCTGTTTTTCTTCCCTCACACTGTTTATTGACCTATGGTTTGTTTTCTCATCGCTGAGAGAGGATGTGCTTTTTCTTTCTTTCTTCCTGCGTTGAACTGAGATGCCCTCTGACTCTCTGACTCTCTCAGGCATGTGGGTACTAGGCCTGAGGTCATAGCTACCCTCAGAGTTAGTTTCAGTGTCTGCATTCACAGACACACCTCTCCCCACTGTGTTTACGTAGAGCTTCTGCAGGGATCCTGGATATTTCATTTATGTGCTGGGAAACCAGCAAACATTAGCTCTAAGATAAAATTGATAAGAGTGATTTCAGAAACCAAAATGGGACACCTTCAAAATACATTTTAGATTACATGGAGCTACGTTAATGTGAGTTTCATTTTTCATAAGCATTAGTAAAACCTTAATATCCCTCTTTGTCGACTGGCAGCCATCTATGAAGCTCAAGTAAGGCTCGTTTCAAAGCCCAATGTTGATCCTCACTACCCACCTCTGGGTGAATGGCACTACCCTGTCATGCCAGGCTTGGCCTTGCTGCTACTATGAGACAATGTTGATCCTCACTACCCACCTCTCTGAGTGAATGGCACTACCCTGTCATGCCAGGCCAGGCTTGGCCTTGCTGCCACTATGAGACAATGTTGTGACAATGTTGTACTAGCCCTAACATCACATTAGTTCCACTCACCTGATTTAGAGGGGTTGGGTTTAATGCGGAAGACACATTTCAGTTGAGTGCATTCAGTTGTACAACTGTGACTTCCTTTATTGTTCCAACCAAGCCCAGGCTGCCAAGGCAACCACCCAGGCTGCCGAGGGAACCACCCAGGCTGCCGAGGCAACCACCCAGACTGTCCAAACATTGCCATCTCCATGATATGTCAGTGTCACGCCTAAAGAATTCCCCTGGAAACATGACCAGTGGAACTGTTAGTTAGTGGAACTGTTATGTGTGCAGCAGAAAGACACAGAGCTGACCTCTGTTGTCCCTGTGTGTTTAACTGTCTCTCTCTGCTCCGACCTCCCTGTACCATCAACACTACAGTACCTCCCTCTTCTTCCATTGTATACTGTGTACTCCCCTGGATACAGCCACAAGAGCACGTCGCACTCCTAGTGTGTGTGTGTGTGTGTGTGTGTGTGTGTGTGTGTGTGTGTGTGTGTGTGTGTGTGTGTGTGTGTCCCTGTACGTTCAAGCGCGTGTGTGTGTGTGTGTCCCTGTACGTTCAAGCGCGTGTGTGTGTGTGTGTGTGTGTGTGTGTGTGTGTGTGTGTGTGTGTGTGTGTGTGTGTGTGTGTGTCCCTGTACGTTCAAGTGTGTGTGTGTGTGTGTGTGTGTCCCTGTACGTTCAAGCGCGTGTGTGTGTGTGTGTGTGTCCCTGTACGTTCAAGCGCGTGTGTGTGTGCGTGTACAGATGTAGGATCTTAATTTGAGCCCGTTTTCTACAGAAGGACAAAGGGTCCTGCAGCAACGGAGATTGTGAACGATTATATGGATTATAATTAATGGACATTTTTGTCTCGGTTTTTCGTAAGGGAAAATCAAGTCTAAAAATCTTAAAAGTGGAAATAAAACACTTCAGAAGCGTTTAAAAAAAAAACTCAATTACATGACAGGTTTTAAATGCCCTGCATTGCAGGACAGGACTCCTGGGGATCAAATGAAGATCCTACATGTGTGTACTGCGTCGGTGTTTGTTTCTCCCTGACTGATGTACAGTGATGTTTACCTCAAGCCGAGGTGCGGAATACCACAGCTGGCTCCTAAACCCCAGCGCCTCTGCCCTGCCATCCCCTGGCCTCCATCTTTCATCCACACTCTGGTTATTTGCTATAACTTTTGGAGACCGTATAACATCACAAATTATATTTTTCTTGGTATCCAACTGGAGTGTTAGGAAGAGTCATGATTCAAATCAAGCGTGTGTGTGTGTGTGTGCGTGTCACATTGGCCAAAAAAGTACATAACAGTCCTTTTTCACTCTTGGGAACAGGCCCTAAAAAGCCTAGTAAAAAAGTCAGTTGTCGGTGAGGTTGTGTGAAGGTTAGGACAAGACCCTTTGGATATTTGTGAATGTAAGCAACCATACTGCACATCCAGCACAGTTTAGATAATGTTTCTGTTAGTATCAGCTATTTTATCTCCACCCGGCACAGCCAGAAGAGGACTGGCCCACCCCTCAGAGCCTGGTTCTTCTCTAGGTTTCTTCCTAGGCTCCTGACTTTCTAGGGAGTTTTTCCTAGCCACCGTACTTCTACATCTGCAATGCTTGCTGTTTGGGGTTTTAGGCTGAGTTTCTGTATAGCACTTTGTGGCATCTGCTGATGTAAAAAGGACTTTATAAATACATTTGATTGATTGATATTACCTTCATCTAGGGCTGGGCGATATGGCAAATCAATTATCACGATATCTATATATTTTTTCATTCGATAATGATAATTAGCACGAAATTAATCAAATAACGTTTAAAAGGTGCATATCTGCTTCAGACTCAACAATGCCTAATGCCTGAACAAACCGTAGCCTAGTGTTTAGACCAGTAACTGAAAGGTTGCTAGATCGAATCCCCGAGCTGACAAGGTAAAAATATGTTGTTCCCATGAATTAGGCAGTTAACCCACTGTTCCCTGATATGCCATCATTGTAAGTAAGAGTTTGGTATTAAATGACTTGCCTAGTTAAATAAAGGTTATATTTTTTTATTTATTATGTGAGCTACACATCAAATTATACTTTAAAGAAAATTGTTCCATGTTTGCGGCCAAGGAGCTGAGTACCTGGGGTCAATTCAATTGATACGCCTCTTGAAACCTTCCTTTTCGACTGTTGCTAATTGGTAGAATGTCCTTAGCAATGCAATGCATAATAGCATTTGTGATGTCTTTTGTCTTTTCGATGTTTGCTTGTCGGGCATAAACGATGTCAGTGTTGACTGCTTCGGGCAAACATCCCCTAGATCGGCTGGTGCTTGAGGGGCGTTTATAAATACCGTGGCGCAAACTCAAACCTCCTGCATGTTCCAAAGAGTGACTTTGCTTCAGATGTTGAAAAACGGTTTGCCGTACTACTAGGCTTCGTACCCACCCGTCTACGGCACAATTTGCCACGAACATTGCTCTGCTCCTTGTCAGACTTCAAAAAGCCAAACCACTTCCAAATTACTGAAACAGTTGAACCCTTTTTAATCAATAATTTCTTCATTGGAAGCTGATCCTTCTCCATGGCTTTCACTGCCACTGTTTTCGCCTACATCACAATTTTGTTTGTGGTTAATAGTGGCGACTCCATCACTCGAGGTGCGAAGTGGGTTTTAGTGGGCGTGTACCTCACCATGGCTCCTCCTCCACCAGGTGCTAAGTGGGTTTTAGTGGGCGTGTACCTCCATGGCTCCTCCTCCACCAGGTGCTAAGTGGGTTTTAGTGGGTGTGTACCTCTCCACGTTCATATTGTCACTTCTCTGCACGTTCCTGCTGCGTCACAGATGTGAAATGGACTGCTGGACCTAATTATTCAATATCGACATTAGCGAAAATGAATCTAAAGGTTTTTATATCGTTATTGGGGGAAGTAATTACCTCCGATAATTATTGATATTGATTTATCGCCCAGCCCTACCTTCACCTATTTTCTGCTCGTCCTCTTATATGGAGGTTATCTGAATATCTTCCGAATCAAACTATTATTTGTGTCACATACTTCAGAAACTGTTTTAGGCCGCAGGGATCTTTTCAAAACGTTCTCTCTGGTTGGTGATGGTGATGGAAAGAGCCCACTGAAGGGCCAAGGAAAACCAGCAGAACATCTGAATTTTGTTTCGTCAATAAGCGACGGCAGTCCATGTGTTATGACATTAAAAGCACTGGCGTAGCTCACCCTGTACGTACCCACCTGACAGTCCAGAATATTGCATAACGCTTTCTTTGAACGTGTTTTCTCCTCTGAACTCTGCGTTCATTCGCTTGCCTCGTCCTGGTTGTGCCAAGGATATACAGCCCATACTGGATACCTGTGTTCTGTATCACATCTTCAATCCGGTGTGTGTGTGTGTGTGTGTGTGTGTGTGTGTGCGTACGTGCCTACGTGTGATTGTGTCGAGTAAGTGCGTGTCTGCGCACGTGTGTGTGTGTGTGTGTGTGTTTGTGTCCGTGAAGTAGATTGGGTAACAGGTGAACTCTTTAACACCATCATGTGCATAACGTCGAACAGGATTCCTGAACAATTCTATCTGATCAGAACAGGAGACGTGCCAGTTTTTTTCCAGTTGTTACTGTTGTTTTCCATGTAGCTGTTCTGTACTTTCTATACGTTACAGTTCATCTCACATGTTGGTTGGCTGGTTTTGATGTAAGTCAGTCTCATAAATCATACCCCCCCCCCCCCCCTAAAACCAGCTGGACTGATGACATCAGATACCTACTCATCTTGTATAGTGTTAATACCTTAGCTAATGCAACATCCAGGTCGTATAGCCCCCCAGGCTTCTCTCACCCCCTCTATGCTGAGTGTCGGGTATCAGTCAGGCGCTGGCCTGGCCTGTAGAGTTCTGTTCAGAGGCCTTTGCAGCGTGCATATTTTTATTTCAGAGGCCTTTGCAGTGCAGAGTTTATATTCTGCTTCTTACCACTACCCTCTTACCCCGTTAACCTTTGGTCCTCCATGTCTCCAGTGTCACAAACAAGCCCCAACATGAGCCCTCCAGTCAGGGGGTGGTCGACTGGTCAGGCAGTGTGTCTGCACTCTTCTCTCCTCACAGAAGGGCTATCTTTACCCACTAGCCTGCCTGGAACAGATATGGCATGACATTACTGTAGCTCTGACCTCAGACAGGGCTGGTTTACACCGTGGTCTTCTCGTGGAAGAGCTGGTAAACTGTCTCATTGCCTTGGAATCAGGGGGAAAGATCTAGAATGAGGACTTTGCCCGCCGCGTCAGACAGTGATATTAGTGTGACTGTGGGTACATGTGTTCTTAACAACCACAGTGTCACAGCAGTTCCTCAGAACATCGGAGGAAAAAGTGGGTGTGACTCCGTGATGTGACAATAAACACACACAGACGGTGGACATATTGTGCATTCGGAAAGTATTCAGACCCCTTGACTTTTTCCACATTTTGTTACGTTACAGCCTTTTTCTAAAATGTATGATTTTTTTTTAATCAGTAAACATACAATACCCCACAATGACAAAGTGAAAACATTTTTTTTGCAAATTTATTACAAATAAAAAAAGACCCTTTGCTATTAAACTCGAAATTTAGCTCAGGTGCATCCTGTTTCCATGGATCATCCTTGAGATGTTTACAACTTGATTGGAGACCACCTGTGGTAAATTTAATTGACTGGACATGATTTGGAAGGTCTATATACGGTCCCACAGTTGACAGTGCATGTCAGAGCAAAAACTAAGCCATGGGATCAAAGGAATTGTCCGTAGAGCTCCGAGACAGGATTGTGTCAAGGCACAGAACTGGGGAAGGGTACCAAAACATTTATGCAGCATTGAAGGTCCCCAAGAACACAGTGGCCTCTATCATTCTTAAATTGAAGAAGTTTTGAACCACTAAGACTCTTCCTAGAGCTGGCCAACCTTCCAACAGGACAATGACCCAAAGCACACAGACAAGACAATGCAGGAGTGCATCGGGACAAGTCTCTGAATGTCCTTGAGTGGCCCAGCCAGAGCCCGGACTTGAATCCGATCTAACATCTCTGGAGAGACCTCAAAATAGCTGAGCAGCGACACTCCCCATTCAACCTGACAGAGCTTGAGAGGATCTGCAGAGAAGAATGGGAGAAACTCCCCAAATACAGGTATGCCAAGCATGGGGTGGCAGGTAGCCTAGTGGTTAGAGCGTTGGACTAGTAACCAGAAGGATCGAATCCCCGAGCTGATAAGGTACAAATCTGTCATTCTGCCCCTGAACAAGGCAGTTAACCCACTGTCTAGGCAGTCATGGAAAATAAGAATTTGTTCTTAACTGACTTGCCTAGTTAAATAAATGTTTAAAATGTAGCGTCATACCCAAGAAGACTCGAGGCTGTAGTTGCTGCCAAAGGCGTTTCAACTGAGTAAAGGGTCTGAATACTTCTGTAAATGTGATACTTCAGTTTTTGCAAACATTTCTCAACCTGTTTTTGCTGATCATTATCATCGGGTATTTTGTGTAGATTGAGGGGGGGGAAAAAACATTTAATCAATTTCAGAATAAGGCTGTAACTTAACAAAATGTGAAACATGTCAAGGGGTTTGAATACTTTCCGGATGCAGTGTATATGACCATGATGCCTGTTTTTGAGGCCATATGCAGAGGACTGTAATAGACCAATATTTCATTTCAATGCTTTTAATGACATTAAGTCGGTGCGGTCAAGCTGCTCAGAACACACACACACACACACACACACACACACACACACAGTTGTCTCATCCAGTCATGTTTGTCCCATGGCATCTACACTTCACCCCGCAAACCATCCATCTCTTACAGTGTTGAATACATTGTTGAGTTGTCGTTGCCAAAGCGAACTGTGTTCTCAAACCACTGTCCAGAAAAACACAGTTGTGACACCATAAAATATAACAAAACCACAACTTGACTCCACTACAGTTTTTCAGTCAACTCCATAACAGGTTTTGGTGTGTGCCCTGCCCTAGAACAGGTTCTGAAAGCTGGAAGCGTGCACCCAGTAAGTATTTGAGTTATGCCATTGACGTCAAGCAGTCAGAAAGTAGATGGCTCCCCTTCCCCTCGAGTATTTCCCCTGCCAGCAACAGCCCTGTTCAGCCATAGGTTCCGTCTTATCCCACTGAGCACGGACTTTCAGCAGCCGGTTTTCATTTACATTTGTTATCAACCAACGTGAAATCGGCAACAAAACAAGAATCACCGTGTCATTGGAATTGGGTTAAACGTTAGGTGGGGGGAAAAAATCCTTTACGTTGATCCAATCAGTTTTCCGCGTTGATTCAACGTCATCACATTGAATTTCTTTGTTGAAATGACATGGTTTTGATCAGTGGGAACATTTATCCCAGCACAGATCCATTCAAACCCTCACAGTCAACCAAGCAGCCACACAGACAGCTGCTTTTCTTTTGGGGATTTGGGAGAGAATACATAAAGCCCCCTTTCTTTGGGGATTTGGGAGAGAATACATAAAGCCCCCTTTCTTTGGGGATTTGGGAGAGAATACATAAAGCCCCCTTTCTTTTGGGGGATTTGGGAGAGAATACATAAAGCCCCCTTTCTTTTGGGGGATTTGGGAGAGAATACATAAGCCCCCTTTCTTTTGGGGGATTTGGGAGAGAATACATAAGCCCCCTTTCTTTGGGGGATTTGGGAGAGAATACATAAAGCCCCCTTTCTTTTGGGGATTTGGGAGAGAATACATAAAGCCCCCTTTCTTTTGGGGATTTGGGAGAGAATACATAAAGCCCCCTTTCTTTTGGGGATTTGGGAGAGAATACATAAAGCCCCCTTTCTTTTGGGGATTTGGGAGAGAATACATAAAGCCCCCTTTCTTTTGGGGATTTGGGAGAGAATACATAAAGCCCCCTTTCTTTTGGGGATTTGGGAGAGAATACATAAGCCCCCTTTCTTTTGGGGATTTGGGAGAGAATACATAAAGCCCCCTTTCTTTTGGGGATTTGGGAGAGAATACATAAGCCCCCTTTCTTTTGGGGATTTGGGAGAGAATACATAAGCCCCCTTTCTTTTGGGGATTTGGGAGAGAATACATAAAGCCCCCTTTCTTTTGGGGATTTGGGAGAGAATACATAAGCCCCCTTTCTTTGGGGATTTGGGAGAGAATACATAAAGCCCCCTTTCTTTTGGGGGATTTGGGAGAGAATACATAAAGCCCCCTTTCTTTTGGGGATTTGGGAGAGAATACATAAAGCCCCCTTTCTTTTGGGGATTTGGGAGAGAATACATAAAGCCCCCTTTCTTTTGGGGATTTGGGAGAGAATACATAAAGCCCCCTTTCTTTTGGGGATTTGGGAGAGAATACATAAAGCCCCCTTTCTTTTGGGGATTTGGGAGAGAATACATAAAGCCCCCTTTCTTTTGGGGATTTGGGAGAGAATACATAAAGCCCCCTTTCTTTTGGGGATTTGGGAGAGAATAAATAAGCCCCCTTTCTTTTGTAAAGCATAAAAGAAACATCTCCTTTTTCCGATGTTTGTCAATGGTGTGATAAAGAATATTTGGTGCGATTCCTAGTTTTCAGTTCCTCCCTCTCGTTAAAAACCTTCATATCATTTTTTCTGGAACTCTAACCAAACATGGGAGTGAATTCATATAACGTGTGTTTTTTCCTCCGAATTTCAAAATAACTTCCTCTCAAACTAGCAACTTTAAGGAAGTAACTACCTGTTTTATTTGTTTTGATTGTAACAGTATTTACATTTTATTTAATCAGAATGTCCAATTTACGTAACTAATGTCTTCATGTCAGTGAAGGCAGCTAGGAAATGATTTAAACCAAACTCAACATTTGCTAAACTGATCAAGTCCTAATTGGATCAGGATCAGGAGTTAACATTTTGCATCCACTTTGTGAGTGTCCTTAACTGCCCAGCAACACACACACACACACACACACACACACACACACACACACACACACACACACACACACACACACACCTCGCTGAAGCCTGTTGGTAGATGTCAGCTGGGTTTGCAGTGATATGGTCCTCAGATGTCTACAGGGACACTGATCCACACTGCATCACATATCTGATCTATAGAGGCTTCCAAACCTCCTTCTCACCTTCTCTTCACCCCTTTCCTCATCCCTCGCCTCATCCCTCGCGACTGTCCTCATCCCACTAGTCATAGCTATGCCCTGCTGGCTCCAAAGGACAACTAACTGAGACTAGGGTTAACCATTAAAGCTTAGCTCACCACATGGCTCTGTGGAGTTTGACTAGGGCCACACTATCAACGTCTAGCGATCAGACCAATGTCTAACTCACTCTGATGTTTATTGTGTTAACAGAGTTTGGGGTCATCTTTGGAGGCATCTGACAGTCACCCAACATGACTCCTACTGGTCTGGCTTATAACCAACAGATGATACAATCTTGACTATCAAAGGACACACAGAGAGAACTCTGAACCAAGCAGCCCCAGGTCCCTTCTGGCTCTATGACAGTGATGTTACACGAACGTCATGTAGCATTTGGGAAAAACGACAACAACTGGGTAGAAGTGTGGTAATTGGGTTATGAATCTTTGTGATCCGTGTTAATATGGTGACTTGGAGGGCTTAACTCCAGTCATCGTAACTCCAGTCAACCACACACGTGTCAAACTGTCTATCTTTCCCGGGGTCTTTCTGATTTAGGAGATGGGGAGAGAGAGAGAGAGAGAGAGAGAGAGAGAGAGAGAGAGAGAGAGAGAGAGAGAGAGAGAGAGAGAGAGAGAGAGAGAGAGAGAGAGAGAGAGAGAGAGAGAGAGAGAGAGAGAGAGAGAGAGAGAGAGAGAGAGAGAGAGAGAGAGAGAGAGAGAGAGAGAGAGAGCATTTCATTAGAGAGAGAGAGACATACGCAAGAGAGAGTGAGAGAGAGGACAGAGAGAGAGTTGAGAGAGAGAGAGAGGATACGCAATAGGGTGCCTTTTGGGACACAGTGTGGTTGAAGAGAAAGGACAATATGGTGGTCCGTGGCGTGCTAGCTATCTGCGAGAGAGAGAGGTGATTTTCTTGATTTGATTACCTGGTTGCATGACCAATTTACAGCGTTCCCTGCTGGTTTCCCTCGGTTGGTCATTCCGTTTCTGAGGTGTTCCCTAGTCATTTCGCCTGGCCTGTTTACAGAAATGTCTGGCGGGCTACAGGGGCCGAGGGGAGGGAGAGAGGGACAGGGAGAGCAGTGTTACAGAACGGCTGGAAACGAATGTACAGGGAGCGGCGATCATGGATGCTCACACACACACACACACAGAGTCTGTTTGAATCAGTCAATGCATTACTGTGTACTGCTTTATTTACTATCAGAACCTATCTATGTCCCTGTTAGTCATATCTGGGCAGAATGGGCTGTAATTAAATTCCTTCAAACTTCAAAAAGTTTCAATTAGTCAACAAGTGTCCATTCTTGCAGTTGAAATATAACATTTCAGACATTTAGGAACAATGTGTACTGTTAACAATGAGTTGAAGAAACTCATCTAACTAAACCCAGCAGTAAGGACTTACTCTTAATGCTCTCACACACACACACACACACACACACACACACACACACACACACCAAGCTTTGCCTGTTCATCTGACATGAACTTCCACACTGATAGAAATAAATATTGGATGTTTAAAACATACAATATACTTTCAGTGAAGCAGCGAAAGACTGTTGGCAGACCTCAATAGGGCCCATTGTGACTGATGGGACGGACGATGACTGGAGTTAAGCCCTCCAAGTCACCATATTAACACGGATCACAAAGATTCATAACCCAATTACCACACTTCTACCCAGTTGTTGTCGTTTTTCCCAAATGCTACATGACGTTCGTGTAACATCACTGTCATAGAGCCAGAAGGGACCTGGGGCTGCTTGGTTCAGAGTTCTCTCTGTGTGTCCTTTGATAGTCAAGATTGTGTCATCTGTTGGTTATAAGCCAGACCAGTAGGAGTCATGTTGGGTGACTGTCAGATGCCTCCAAAGATGACCCCAAACTCTGTTAACACAATAAACATCAGAGTGAGTTAGACATTGGTCTGATCGCTAGACGTTGATAGTGTGGCCCTAGTCAAACTCCACAGAGACATGTGGTGAGCTAAGGTTTAATGGTTAACCCTAGTCTCAGTTAGTTGTCCTTTGGAGCCAGCAGGGCATAGCTATGACTAGTGGGATGAGGACAGTCGCGAGGGATGAGGCGAGGGATGAGGAAAGGGGTGAAGAGAAGGTGAGATGGACGTTTGGAAGCCTTTATAGATCAGATCTGTGACGCAGTGTGGATCAGTGTCCCTGTAGACATCTGAGGACCATATCACTGCAAACCCAGCTGACCTCTACCAACAGGCTTCAGCGAGGGGTCACCTATGTAGGTGTGTGTGTGCGCGGTTTGGGGGATTTGGAAATGTGGGCAGAGTGTGTGCACTAAGTCATAACTCATAATCTCATTGATAAATACAATAAACAGAGGTTGTGTCCCAATTCCATGGCTCAGATATGAGACGTATGTGGCAGGATCTACAGACAATCATGGAAAACCAGCCACGTTGCGGACACTGACATCTTGCTTCCGGACAAGCTAAACACCTTCTTCGCCTGCTTTGAGGATAACACAGTGCCAACGACTCTGCCCGCTACCAAGGACTGTGTGCTCTCCTTCTCTGTGGCCAAAGTGAGTAAGACATTTAAGCGTGTTAACCCTCGCAAGGCTGCCAGTCCAGACAGCATCCCTAGCCGTGTCCTCAGAGCATGTGCAGACCAGCTGGCTGGTGTGTTTACGGACATATTCAATCTCTCCCTATCCCAGTCTGCTGTCCCCACATGCTTCAAGATGATCACCATTGTTCCTGTACCCAAGAAAGCAATGGTAACTGAACTAAATGACTGTCACCCCGTAGCACTCACCTCTGTCATCATGAAGTGCTTTGATCATATCACCTCCACCTTACCTGATACTCTAGACCTCCTTTAATTTGCTTACCGCCCCAATAGATCCACAGACGATGCAATCGTCACCACACTGCGCACTGCCCAGTCCCATCTGGACTATAGCTCAGTATTCAACACCATAGTACCCTCCAAGCTCATCATTAAGCTTGAGGCCCTGGGTCTCAACCCCGCCCTGTGCAACTGGGTCCTGGACTTCCTGACAGGCCGCCCCCAGGTGGTGAAGGTAGGAAGCAACATCTCCACTTTGCTGAACCTCAACACGGGGGTGCCACAAAGATGCGTGCTCAGCCCCCTCTTGTACTCCCTGTTCACCCATTACTGTGTGGCCACGCACGACTCCAACTCAATCATCAAGTTTGCAGACGACACAACAGTAGTAGGCTTGATTACCAATGATGACAAGACAGCCTACAGGGAGCAGGTGAGGGCCCTGGGAGTGTGGTGCCAGGAAAATAACCTCTCACCCAATGTAAACTAAACAAAGGTGCTGATCGTGGACTTCAGGAAACTGCAGAGGGAGCACCGCCCTCTCCACATCGACGGGACCGTAGTGGAGAAGGTGGAACGCTTCAAGTTCCTCAGCGTACACATCACTAACAAACTGAAATGGTCCACCCACACAGACAGTGTGGTGAAGAAGGCACAATAGCGCCTCTTCAGTCTCAGGAGGCTGAAGATATTTGGCTTGGCACAGAAAACCCTCACAAACATTTACAGATGCACAATTGAGAGCATCCTGTCGGGCTGTATCACCACCTGGTACGGCAACTGCACCTCCCGCAACTGCAGGGCTCTCCAGAGGGTGGTGCGGTCTGCCCAACGCATCACTGGGGCAAACAACCTGCCTTCCAGGACACCTACAGCACCCGATGTCACAGGAAGGCCAAAAAGATCATCAAGGACAACAACCACCCGAGCTACTGCCTGTTCACCCCGCTATCATCCAGAAGACAAGGTCAGCATTGGTGCTTTAAAGCTGGGTCCGAGAGGCTAAAAAACAGCTTCAATCTCAAGACCATCAGACTGTTAAATAGCCATCACACTAGCACGTATAGAGGCTGCTGCCCTATATACATAGACTTGAAATCACTGGCCACTTTAATAAATGGAAAACTAGTCACTTTAATAATGTTTACATATTTTGCATTACTCATCTCATATGTATCTAAGTCTGTGCCGCTCTGACATTGCTCGTCCAAATATTTATATATTCTTAATTCCATTCCTTGACTTTAGATTTGTGTGTGTGTGTGTTGTTGTGAAATTGTTAGATATTACTTGTTAGATATTACTGCACGTACATCTGCTTAACATATGTATGTGACCAATACAATTTTATTTGATTTGAAATGGCACCCTATTCCCTATGCCGTGCACTACTTTTGACCAGAGGCTGATGGTCCCTTGTCAAAAGTAGTGCACTAAATAGGGAATAGGGGGCCATGTTGGAACACAACCAGAGAGAAGCCAGGCAGGCGCCTTCCCTCTCCTCACATCCAGTCACTAGTCTTTTTCAGGAAGAGTTGCTCAGCACCTCACGGTCCTGAAGACTAGCTCTGTTTTATTATGGCTGTGATACATGAAACAGGTCAGATCCCCCTTTTGGCACAGCTGTGTATCAACCTACGTCACTGTTTGTGTGGGCTTTTGATGTGGGTATGTAGAACATCGGGTCCATCGTAAACAGTACCCTTATTTGCAGACGATATGGTGCTGCAGAGAAAGTGCTGTTGCAGTACTAACGAGAAAAACAGAGTTCCTCAGAGCAGTGGTAGGATCTCTCTGGTGGGAATAGAGAGAGAAAGATGCCGGAAGAGTTCAACAGAGTGATAAAGAATAGAATGCAAGTGTGTGTGTGTGTGTGCGCGCTTGCGTGCCTGTGCTCGTGTGTGTGTGTGTGTGTGTGCGCGCTTGCGTGCCTGTGCTCGTGTGTGTGTGCGCTTGTGTGTGTGTGTGTGTGTGTGTGTGTGTGTGTGTGTGTGTGTGTGTGTGTGTGTGTGTGTGTGTGTGTGTGTGTGTGTGTGTGTGTGTGTGTGTGTGTGTGTGTGTGTGTGTGTGTGTGTGTGTGTGTGTGTGAGAGAGAGAGCAATGGGCCCTGGAGGACCAGTGTCCTGTTCCTGTCTCTCTCCTCAGGGAGTATAGGGGGTTTCTAACAGGGGGGACCACAACATCCATCCTGTGTGTTGTAGGCCTAGGTTGTCAGTGATGTGAAAGCTGGACGTTTAGTGATGTGACGCTTCAGTAGTTTTAATGGTTCATAGTGAAACTGAGCCAGCCCCCTGCCCCCTCACCTCCCATCTTCGACAGGAAACTGAGTGAGGAGTGTCTCAATCACAGCTGTCACACACACACACACACACACACAAACCATAGCCCAACTCCATGCATCTGACACACACTTGTTCTGAAACGATCTGACAGAAAGTACAGTGCCTTCAGAACGTACAGTACCTTTAGAACGTGCAGTACCTTCAGAACGTGCAGTACCTTCAGAAGTACAGTATCTTCAGAACGTGCAGTACCTTCAGAACGTGCAGTACCTTCAGAAGTACAGTGTCTTCAGAACGTGCAGTGTCTTCAGAACGTGCAGTGTCTTCAGAACGTGCAGTACCTTCAGAACGTGCAGTACCTTCAGAACGTGCAGTGTCTTCAGAAAGTGCAGTGTCTTCAGAAAGTGCAGTGTCTTCAGAAAGTGCAGTGTCTTCAGAAAGTGCAGTGTCTTCAGAAAGTGCAGTGTCTTCAGAAAGTGCAGTGTCTTCAGAAAGTGCAGTGCCTTCAGAACGTGTTCACACCCCTTGACTTTTTCCACATTTTGCTGTTGGATAAAAAATGTAAAAAAAACTCACCAACCATCTACACACAATACCCTACAATGACAAAGTGATAACAGGTTTGTATAAATCTTTGCTAAATTATTTTAAATGAAATATAGAAATATCTCATTTACATAAGTATTCACACCACTGAGTCAATACATGTTAGAAACACCTTTGGCAGTGATTACAGCTGTGAGTCTCTAAGAGATTTGCACACCTAGATTTTACAATATTTGCATGATATTAGTTTATTTTTATTTTCAAACTCTGTCAAGTTGGTTGCCAAGTCTTGCCATAGATTTAAGCCAATTTACTGTAAGTCAAAACTGTAACTACTGTAGGACACTCAGGAACATTCAGTGAACATTCAGTGTCGTGTTGGTAAGCAACTCTCGGTCGTCAGTTGAACAGTATTTCCTCCGACACATTGGTGCGGCTGGCTTCCGGGTAAAGTGAGTGTTAAGAAGCGTGGGTTGGCGGGTCATGTTTCCGATGATGCAGGACTTGACCTTCAACCCCAGAGCCCTTAGGGGAGTTGCAGCGGTAAGAGAAGATTGAAATTGGGGAGAAAAAGTGAGTAAAATACAACAAAAACATGTGTACAAATAAAGTCACTATTGGCCTCAAGTTGAAATCCCGGAGCGGTTTCCTTCCTCTCCGGTAACTTAGTTAGGAAGGACGCCTGTATCTTTTAGTAACTGGGTGTGTTGATACATCATCCAAAGTGTAATAAATAACTTCATCGTGCTCAAAGGGATATTCACCCTTCTTTGTGAGGCATTGGAAATCCTCCCCGGTCTTTGTGGTTGAATCTGTGTTTGAAATTCACTGTTTGACTGAGAGGCCTTACAGATACTTGTATGTGTGAGGTACAGAGATGAGGTTGCCATTCAAAAATCATTTTAAACACTATTATTGCACACAGAGTGAGTCCATGCAACTTATTATGTGACTTGTTAAGCCCATTTTTACCCCTGAACTTATTTAGGCTTGTCATAACAAAGGGGTTGAATACCTATTGACTAAAGACATTTCAGCTTTTCAATTTTAATTAATTTGTAAAAATTTCCAAAAAACAGAATTCCACTTTGACATTATGGGCTATTTATTATTAAACCTCAATTTAATATATATTTTGAAATCAAGCTGTAACCAGCGGGGAAAGTATATAGATCTAATTTCTTACTGGTACAGGCACCGAAGTGCGCCCACACATTTTTTATTTAATACTACGAAAATGACAGGTTATCCTACGCCGCTGACACCGACATGAAAACGATGTTGTCTGATCCGTATAATCGGCCAACGAAAATTGGAGACACAAATACAATATGACGTCCATCTAACCTGGATGAGGAAATGATTGTCCAAAAACAAACAGAATTGGCACTGACCGAATGATAAAGACAGTGAATATACACACTCTGGGATATGGCCCATGTTTTTCACTGACAGTCGCAACATAACAATCATCTATTTGGTATTTGCAGCGCACGCTGCCCAAATTGCGGGCCCTTCCGACTGTTGGCTTTGCGATTTAAAATAATCTACCGCTAATGATCCTCTGTGGCCAAATCATGCTTTCTGGTGTAGTAACCTGTTTTGAATGATTTGTATTTATTTCTGTATATACAGGAGTAAGCTAAATAGGCTATATCATTTTGGAAATTCAATTTACTTTAGGGAAAGTATAGCTTCCTCTAGCCTTATGGCCGCCTATGACTTTTAACGCAGCGCATGATGACGTTTTCATCTGATTGTCAAACAATCACTTAACAAAGGCGCTCCAGCTGGCTACATTCGTTCACTCACAAAATAATTTAAGCATCCAAACCCCAACAGTGCACTGTGCAACCGCAATTTGATGAATGGAAAGAGACATCCGTTACAAACACCGACGTGTAGTGTAATGAACTGCTGCTAGTGTCATTAAGCTTACACTTGTAGCCTGAACTGAGGCATCCACTGTTGTCCACTCGCGCCTCAGTCTCGTCCACTCATCTCCGCCTTGTCCTTGAGCGTCTCTCATCTCCGCCTTGACAAGATGTAAGTGGTCCCCTCAAACCATAATGCAATTTGGAGCATACAACATCCGGTTTTCAGTCCGTTTTTCATGTGGCTGACATGCAGCAATGTTAAATGATGGTGTAATAGCCTATCGTTTCTGGACATGTATTCATTGTGATAAGCTCACGTTTTACGGCCTTACCACTTTACTTTCACCCCAGTCTGTAACACAACAAAATGTGGAAGAAGTCAAAGGGTCTGAATACACACACACACACACACACACACACACACACACACACACACACACACACACACACACACACACACACACACACACACACACACACACACACACACACACACACACACACACACACACACACACACACACACACACACACACACAGAGAGAGAGATTCTGGGAGAACAGGATATGTGGCTGGAAGTTCCGTTATGAGAATGATTTTACATTTACATTTAAGTCACAGCAGACGCTCTTATCCAGAGCGACTTACAAATTGGTGCATTCACCTTAGAGTGGAACAGAGATTCTGGGAGAACAGGATATGTGGCTGGAAGTTCCGTTATGAGAATGATGAGACAGGAAAGATGAGCGCGAGAGAGCTTTCCTCGCTCACCTGGCGTAGTTTCCTTACTGACATCTAGATCTATCCTCTCTGTCTGCTAGGATGTTCAACTGCTTGTTAGGACGAGGTTTTATGTTTGCACTCAAGTTTTTGTGCCTAAGTATATACAGTATGTACAGTATTTGAGTCTTAATCAACGGTTGGTGAGTGTGTGTCTCTGTATGTTATACTACCGTTCAAAAGTTTGGGGTCACTTAAAAATGTCCTTTTTTTCAAAGAAAAGCACATTTTCTGTCCATTAAAATATCATCTCATTGATCAGAAATACAGTGTAGACATTGTCAACGTTGTAAATTACTATTGTAGCTGGAAACGGCTGATTTTTTACGGAAAATCTACTTAGGTGTACAGAGACCCATTATCAACTATCACTCCTGTGTTCCAATGGAACGTTGTGTTAGCTAATCCAAGTTTATCAGTTAAAAGGCTAATTGATCATTAGAAAACCCTTTTGCAATTGTGTTAGCATAACTGCAAACCGTTGTTCTGATTAAAGAAGCAATAAAACTGGCCTTCTTTAGACTAGTTGAGTATCTGGAGCATCAGCATTTGTGGGGTCGATTACAGGCTCAAAATGGCCAGAAACAAATCACTTTCTTCTGAAACTCGTCAGTCTATTCTTGTTCTGAGAAGTGAAGGCTATTCCATGCAGGAAATTTCCAAGAAACTGAAGATCTCGTAAAACAATGTGCACTTCTCCCTTCACAGAACAGTACAAACTGGCCCTAACCAGAATAGAAAGAGGAGTGGGAGGCCCCGGTGCACAACTGAGCAAGAGGACAAGTACATTAGAGTGTCTGGTTTGAGAAACAGACGTCTCACAAGTCCTCAACTGGCAGCTTCATTAAATAGCACCCGCAAAACACCAGTCTCATCATTAACAGTGAAGAGGCGACTCCGGGATGCTGGCCTTCTGGCTACTATTTTTTAAAAATATATTTTGATTTGTTTAACACTTTTTTGGGGGACTACATAATTCCATATGTCTTATGTCATAGCGTTGATGTCTTCACTATTATTCTACAATGTAGAAAATTGCAAAAGAAGAAAGAAAGAAAAACCCTTGAATGAGTAGAACTGGTACTGTGAGTGTGTGTGTGTGTGTGTGTGTGTGTGTGTGTGTGTGTGTGTGTGTGTGTGTGTGTGTGTGTGTGTGTGTGTGTGTGTGTGTGTGTGTGTGTATATGAGTTGGTTCTGCGAGTGTGTGTTTCCTGGCTGTTGGCCCCTGCAGGCCAGATGTGTCTGGGATTGTGATCAGAGTGTTCCTTGTGACGGTGTGAGTGTGTGTGAGGAGGGGAGGTGGTGAAAACCCCAACTCTTACGTGTATGTGGTAAGTTAGACTTACTGGGCCTCTTCACAGCTGCCTCCCCAGCCCAGACCCACTGATGTCAGACCAGACCAGCCTATAGGCTGTGCCAGCTCATCCCTAGCCCAGACTAGACCAGCCAGTCAGGGCAAAGATTTTATAGCGCTCAAAAACATCACACTAACCTCAGTGGAGAGGAAAATACCACCAAACTCTCACGGAACTGTCCAATTTACCTTATGGAATATGGAACGCCAAATCAAAATGTCACCCATGTAACTGCAAAACAACTCAAATGTTGTTTTATCAGTATAGCAACACACATAACTGTACTTGAGTAACCGACGTCACCGTTTGTAGTTACACAAGTGAAAGCAACCAATCAAATCTTGTCAGTTACACTGTGGACTGTGGATACACGGCAGGCTTTAGTGCTTCTGTTATTGATGTGTGTTACGCTCCTGTGTACACTTTCATAGCTCACCTTTTGACCCAGTTGTCGGCTTTCTGGTGAGCTCATTTACAGTAAGCATGTTTACAAATGATCAAATCTCTGTGTATATTTGTGCCATTTTATCCCATCATGGCTTCCCCACAACGGATGAACTGACTGATTGAGGCTGACCTGGCCTGACCTTGGTTTGCGGCCAAAACGGGGTCTTCTATAAGGCAAAGAAGTGGGACTGGGTGGAGATGCAGATTTGGGGGACTGACCACTAATGTACAAAGTCATATCCACATTAGGTATGTGTCTTACATGGACAAGACACTGTAGCCTGTATACACACTGCAAGCTAGACAGACCCATGAGAGAAAAATAGTGACATCTAATATAGTGGCATCCAGTATATTAACATAGTGCATCACGTGTATTGAGAGCAGTGCTGTGTGGGAGAATATTGACATACAGTACCAGAGTCCCCCATATTTCTCCAACCTTCGAGTACTCCACTCCAGGGTTTACCCCAGCCCAGCCTCCAGCCTTACAGAGGAAAGGATTGATTGAGTTTGCAAACAGCCGGCGGCCTCAGTCTCTCTCGTCTCCTCTCTCTGCAACAGGCCGGGAGAATGCTATAATGCCCCTGTATCTCTCATGTTTTGGTGAGCAAACATTCGCTCCCCTTTGAAGGCTGGGAGATCAGAGCGGGGGTAACATTCTACGCGGCCACGCTAAGGTCGGCACTACCGCGGGTCTGCTGCAGTGCGCTATGTTGTGCCGCGGCAGCTAGGAGACCCGGAACACACAGTCGAACCACACAGTCAAGCACTGAGCACAAGGCTACTCTGTGTGTGTCTGAGAGAGGGCAACACATCACCCTTCCCCCACCACCCCAGCTCACCCCAACACCCCCTCCTCTCCTCCTCTCTGGCCCAATGTCTCCCAGCATTGACTGTGTCTAACTTGGAGACTCCCTGAATGAATCCATGGTTGTGCTTTTACGAACGTGTGGCGCTCTATATAAAGTGTTTGACGTTTCTGTTGTATTTGTAATCTGTTATGCGGAGATGTATCACATGTCCTTTGGTGTGCAAAGTGCGAGATAGTTTATGATGGGACCAGGTATGAGGTCTGGAGGTGTCTTGTTCCTGCTCTAAAAGATGGTTTATGTAAATGAGTTGGGGGGGACTGTGAAGTGCATCTGAGAGAGAGAGAGAGAGAGAGAGAGAGAGAGAGAGAGAGAGAGAGAGAGAGAGAGAGAGAGAGAGAGAGAGAGAGAGAGAGAGAGAGAGAGAGAGAGAGAGAGAGAGAGAGAGAGAGAGAGAGAGAGAGAGAGAGAGAGAGAGAGAGAGAGAGAGAGAGAGAGAGAGAGAGAGAGAGAGAGAGAGAGAGAGAGAGAGCTGTGGCGTCCCACTCTGCTCTCTCTAGAGTTCACCACTAGCTGTTAGCGCTAGCCTTTCAGCCATGAGCTGTTAGCCTCAGTGTTAGCCTTGCTCATGATGAAAGAGCATTGTGGCCGTGTGCCCCCTCTGCCACCACCGGGCCCGGCCGCCACGCAGCAGCCGCCAAGCCAGCCTCTCTCACCTCGCCCTTCCCCTCCATACCCTGCTGACTACTGCCCTATGTCTGCGTGCCTGTTGACAGATGAGTCATACCAGAAGCTGGCTATGGAGACCATGGAGGAGCTGGACTGGTGCCTGGACCAGCTGGAGACCATCCAGACCTACCGCTCTGTCAGTGACATGGCCTCCAATAAGGTAAGACTCAAACTCCCTGTATAAACGATACACAGCCTATGTACCTCTGCCCTTCAAGTCGACAGCCACTGCTAAGCTGGTTTTGAAGAGCAGCCGTCTGTGAATCTGTATGTGCTGCAAAATAGTTAGTTTGCAAGGGCACCCCTGCACCTTACAAGAGCATTTTGACAGATATCTTCATTTTGAAACCCCCTGTAGACCTACAGTATATAAACCTTCAATCTTTCAACCGCTGTTGCATTGGCTTGAAGGAGCTGGCAACTAGATGCCGTATATAATGTACCTTCAGGATCCTAAATTAAACAGTGGATTTAGATTGTGACTTGTTTTGTCCCCCCCCCCCCTGTTGGAACCACGAACGGGGAATGAAGTTGCTGGGTGGTTTTGAAAGTGTATTGCTATTTCTTGACAACAGTGCCAGCCAGGGGGGATAAGTCAGTGGTGTGCTTCTACAATACGTACGAGTACCCTGCATGGTCTCTTTCATGCTTGTGTTTTTACAGTATGTGCTTGTGAATAGTGGACAGTAGGTGTTATGGGCTTGCAGGCCTCTTCATGTCTGTAGGGCACTTGGGTCTGCAGTTCACCATGTGATATTATGTCGTCTTTTTTGCTAAAGGACAAGTTGTGAACGTAGCCTTATAAAAGAAAACGAGTCAAATTTCAGGTGAAACACATATTTTCATGTTTTTAAATATAGTGTTTACATGTTAACACCCCTTTTTCACGTGAGAAGAAAAACCATGTTTTCACCTCAGTTGCACATGTGAAATGTGCTGTTTCACATTTGAAAATCGATCACGTGAAAATCTCATTTGCAGTGTCACATGTAAAGATAACTTCACATGTGAAAATCTCTCTTTCGCATGTGGAATTGCAAGTTCACATGTGGTGGTGAAATGTTGTTCTTCTCACGTGTGAAAAAGGTTAACACGTGCCAGTAGTAATGTTTCCACGTGTGGAATTGCAAATTCTGCAATGCCATTCTGTGAAAAGGTAACTTAGCCAAACAGAGTAGAATTATTCAAGTGTGTTAAAAATAATGATTTTAAAATTGTATTTCTGAGCCGTCCGTTCGGGCTGTAACCGCTGCAGGCACACGCCTCTCTTCTTCATAACGTTGGTCAGTGAATGTTGGAGGAAGCCCGGAGAAAAGAACAGGGTAGCTAGCGCTCCGTGTCTCCTTATTTATCCTTTTTAACATGTTAAAAATGAGCGCTGTCAGTTAGTTTGGGGCACCTTTTTCTTATCACATTGTCTGGAAGCTTTCAAAATACACTGAAAACGTCCAAAATACATCATTTTTTATCAAAACAACAATGTGACGTCAAAATAAGTCGACTTATTTTGTTAAAGAAAGAGCTTATCAATTTACCAGATTTTGCTAACCGTTTACTTTGGACAAAATCAAAACGGCAATATTCTTGTCACACTTTTTGTATAAAATATCCCAAATTACAACTCAATTTGAGCCAATTATGAATTTGCGATTAATCACAGCAAATCCTGCGATAAACCCGATTTACATTTTGAATCGTTTGACAGCCCTAGTTGACATTACTTGTTCCCACATTCACTTGTTCATGTTGAGTTTTTTTCAAGGGCATACAGTAATGACACACCTGTAACACCAAAGCTCTGTGTTTTAGTGATAGTTTAGTTTTATCAAGGGGCATACAGTAATGTGACACCTGTAACACCGAAGCTCTGTGTTTTAGTGATAGTTTAGTTTTATCAAGGGGCATACAGTAATGTGACACCTGTAACACCGAAGCTCTGTGTTTTAGTGATAGTTTAGTTTTTTCAAGGGCATACAGTAATGTGACACCTGTAACACCAAAGCTCTGTGTTTTAGTGATAGTTTAGTTTTATCAAGGGGCATACAGTAATGTGACACCTGTAACACCGAAGCTCTGTGTTTTAGTGATAGTTTAGTTTTATCAAGGGGCATACAGTAATGTGACACCTGTAAACACCAAAGCTCTGTGTTTTAGTGATAGTTTAGTTTTATCAAGGGGCATACAGTAATGTGACACCTGTAACACCGAAGCTCTGTGTTTTAGTGATAGTTTAGTTTTATCAAGGGGCATACAGTAATGTGACACCTGTAAACACCAAAGCTCTGTGTTTTAGTGATAGTTCTGTGCGGTGGAAGAAGATCAGTGGACATTGAAAGAATCGAGGCGAGAGGCTGTAAAAGTTGTTTCCAGACTGTCCTTTTGATTGTTACATGCTCATGTGCAAATCAGCTGCATATTTGTTTGCAAGTTAGTTAACCACCGTATCTCACAGAAACTACGTGCAATTTTCCATACAAATATGTCCTGCTCAATTCAATGCAATTTCATGTTTGCAATTTCATAGCAAGAGAGTGTTTGCGTCTTTGGGTAAAAGGAGAATGTGTGTGTGTGTACTTGTCTTCCTACCTTATCAGGACCCAAATGTCCTAGCAGTTAGGTTAGAGTTTTGGGGTTAAGATTAAGATTAAGTATAGGGTATTAGGGGTTAATGTTAAGGAGTAGGGTTAGTGTTAGGGTTAGGGTTAGGGTTAGGGGTTAAGGTTAAGGAGTAGGGTTAGTGTTATGTTTAGGGTATTAGGGGTTAAGGTTAAGGAGTAGGGTTAGTGTTAGGGTTAGGGTTAGGGTATTAGGGGTTAAGGAGTAGCGTTAGTGTTATGTTTAGGGTTAGGGTATTAGGGGTTAAGGAGTAGGGTTAGTGTTATGTTTAGGGTTAGAGAAACTATGATTTTTCTTTTATGGTCAAACATTTTTACTCCCCAAAAAGTCCAGAAATGTCCCGAAAATAAAAGAGATGCCTAGGACCCTTGGACTGTGTTACTGTCTTCCTGTCTCCTTCCTGGTACCCGCTCAGACCAGACTACAATAGACCTCCCAGAATGCCTTGGGGCAGGGTTAATGGCCCTGTTTATTTGGCCCATTGCTGACGTCATCAGGACACACGCAGGACAGAAGGGACTTTTACTAAAGACAATGGAGGAGCTTGCATGCACACACACACACACACACACACACACACACACACACACACACACACACACACACACACACACACACACACACACACACACACACACACACACACACACACACACACACACACACACACACACACACACACACACACACACACACACACACACACTTCATAGGGACTGACTGACTGACAGACAATACAGACTTAGAAAGTTATTGTCGCTGGGCAAATGAGGTTTAGTCACTCAGACACTGACCAACTGACAAATTATGGATTCAAACTCATTCACCTTGGTTGAAAAAAAAGCCAAAAACAAGAAACACACGAGCCAGACTGAGAAGCCGTCCCAGCCTAAACAGTCACATGGACAGACTGAATGACTGGGCGCCAGACAGACTGAGGGAGGAGTCATTGATGGATGCTGATTCAAACTGTTCTGATTCAGTCTTCAGAATATCCCTGAATCTTTCATATAGTGTATATTCCTGTGTTGATTCAGTTCCCTGTCTTCAGATGAATCTCCCTGTGCTGATTCAGTTCCCTAACTTCAGAGGAATCTCCCTGTGCTGATTCAGTTCCCTGTCTTCAGATGAATATCCCTGTGCTGATTCAGTTCCCTGTCTTCAGATGAATCTCCCTGTGCTGATTCAGTTCCCTGTCTTCAGATGAATCTCCCTGTGCTGATTCAGTTCCCTGACTTCAGATGAATCTCCCTGTGCTGATTCAGTTCCCTGACTTCAGATGAATCTCCCTGTGCTGATTCAGTTCCCTGACTTCAGATGAATCTCCCTGTGCTGATTCAGTTCCCTGACTTCAGATGAATCTCCCTGTGCTGATTCAGTTCCCTGACTTCAGATGAATCTCCCTGTGCTGATTCAGTTCCCTGACTTCAGATGAATCTCCCTGTGCTGATTCAGTTCCCTGACTTCAGATGAATCTCCCTGTGCTGATTCAGTTTTTGTCTTCAGAGGAATCTCCCTCTGCTGATTCAGTTCCCTGTCTTCAGAGGAATCTCCCTCTGCTGATTCAGTTCCCTGTCTTCAGAGGATTCTCCCTGTGCTGCCCTGAGGGCCATACTGGTTCTGCTTTGGCCATTATTTGGGCCATTGTGATGAGAGATAAGATAACATAAGCCACTCATAGGCCAGAGCCTTAGTCCAACACACGGTAGGGAGAGGTTATCTTAAAATCCATTGTTTCTGTACCGTTAGATACCCCACTGACCCCATTGAACAGTCTTTGGGCGTGGTCGAGACACTTGATCATGACCGTCTCCTTTGCCTTGCGTATACTGTACACTGAAGTGTATTTTTTTATGTAGACAACTTTCACAGAGTAGCATTGAGCACGACGCCAGCTGCATTCACTGTCATGAAGAGAATACCAATGTGTCTTAGAATACGGTTTCAGATGACGTTGGAGGCAACATTCTTGAAGATCTGACAGCATTTGAAACCTAAGTAAAGGGCGGTGAAAGTCTTCAGTTATGACATTTAGACTGATTCTGGTAAAACACCCAAGGTAAAGTGCATCAAACTTTGTCCGTGTCTGTCTGTCTGGCTCTATGACTGTATCGGATTGCCTGTAAGTGATGTGCTCTTGCTCAGACTTGCATCTTCCGTGTAGGAGTCAAGAACAATTAGAAGTTTGACTGTTCCTTTTCCCCCCTGAGTCAGTGTTTCAAACTCTCACCTCTATTAGTTTCAACAGGTCAAATCAGGAGAGGTAGGTTGTCATTTTATATATTTTGAATCTGCTTTTCAAGGAAACGCACTGTTTGGACTGACAACGGGAATATCAGAATGATCATGATATTGTTAGCATTGTTACTGACAGTGTAAACAATGCTACCCTGATGCTGGCTGCTGCAACTCTGGGTTAGAGAACAGGCGGTAGACTGTCAGGGGGAGAGAGGCAGAACTACCCGAGAGTGTGTGTGTGTGCGTGTGCGTTGAGCAGAAGTCACACACACGCACTCACACACCCAGCTCCCTCGCGATAAGAGTAGGCAAGTCCGAGCACCCAACTCAAAGTGAGTCAGTAGAGCTATCGCGTTTCCTCACCCTCCCCACGTCAGAGTCTGAGGCTTGGCCCTTACTCACAGTTTCAGTACATACAGACGCTGCTTCCGCGAGCCCCGGCACTCTGCAGGACTAAACCCAACCAAGCTGCTCATACACACAAGATGGGAGCCTGCTGCCTGGAAAAGAAAGAGAGAAAGTTAGGGAAACTTAACGGTTGGAGAAAGGTAAAGTTCGAATGTCTTTTGGAATTGGTTACTTGTTGAAGCTTTTTCCTATTTTGAAGCTTTTAAGTGGACTTTTCTGATCTATTTTGGGGTGGAAATCTATTGGCGTATTCATACTGAAGATTTAAGTTCTTTTTCGCATCATATGCGGTTGCTTTGGGGTTTTGCCATTGCTGTATGGTAGGCCTATGCCGGGTTGAGTTTTATTTTATGCTGCTTTTAACTAAGTCTTGGGGAAAGTTATTTCTCTGCCTGCAAGTCTTTATAATTATAGTTTGTGTACACTTGGGCTATTTGGTAAGATTTTGAGAAGTACACCAATATAAATGTATGTAATGCTGGTCATGACTGGACTGACGACAGCAGAGCGCACCACTGGTCAGAGCTGCAGTCGTGGATGCTTTGTCTGAATTGGGCTGCCAGTGCCCTGCAGATAGAGTCTTTGTGGGTCTGTCAGTTGAGTTTCTGTGCTATGGCTTTCAGTGATACATTTTTTATCAGTGAAAGATTAACGTAGACCTTTTGAGTCCTTTTGAGAGTTGTGAGACAGCTGTTTGCTGGAGATGCTTAAAGTTTACTTTAGCTTCTCAATGTTCATGGAATATATCTCAATCTGAATTCCTTAATTGATAGAATAACAAAGACGTCAGCCCAACTTTGTTTAGGTTAAAGAAAATAAAGAAAAAAGATTAGGGATGGTTGTGGAGAAATGTACCCATTCTCAAATAATTCAAAGCAAGAGTTACGCTACCAATCACTGATGATCAATGATATCAAAATGGTTGTTTGAACTATGTTTTGAGGCTATACAGTGTTTGCTTGCATTTACTTTATATACAAAAATTGAAGTTTGACAAGCTTCTATTTTGGGTTCTGATTGGGTACAACAGTTTGAACTAAAAAAAAAGAAAAAGAAAATGGACGTAAGAAGGATTCTAGCTTCAAGGACATTGTTGTTGTTGTTCTCTGAAATGTCCTCCATCATTCCGTTTATCCGGAGAATCTGCATGTCTCCAAACCAAGTTGCTGAGTGAACGAGGAAAGTGGCCTGCTCGAATACGTGGTGCTTCCATCTCTCGTTAAGTTAATACCACCTGCCCAATGCCCCCGTGAGCCATGAGGTGGTTTCCTGTCAGGTTTGTGAAAGAGTTGACATCTGAATACAGAGAACCGGCGGTGTTGAACTCCTACGTCTAAAGGCCACGGTGAGGGTTTGGTGCAGCGTGTCTACCAGACCTCTCTGTAGGTTGAGATGGTGAAAACCACCCCGGAGCTCTCTGACAGCCTGCACCCGACCCCCGTTGTCAGGTTTCAGTGATACCTTGTTGTTCCCCTTAATCATCTATTTCCCCCTTTCTCTTGTATCATGCAGTTCGCCAATTCCTCTGATGATCTTGTTTGTGGGCTAATGACGGCATGCCTATGTGCACACGTGCAGACACGCTTACGCACGCACGCACACACACAAACAGACACACGTCGCCGTCGCAGCCAGAGCCAGTCGCCTTGTGAGTCGTCAGAGGTAGTGTGGATTCAGGCTCTGTGGGGTTGGTCTCGTTACGGCCCTCATCCCTGAGGAAACACATGTCACTGTCTATGTTACCCCATCATAACCACTGTGTAATCCCTGTGCGCCATATGTTTGCCAAGGCCGGGGAATCAAGCGCAACTTAATAAGATTACCTGGCACTGAAGTGCGATTAAAATCATACTATTGTGTGACGTTTGATAAAACCGTGCTATTTTACTCTACAAATTCCCCATCTTGAGCAGGAGTCATATTTTCACTTCTATGGAAGGAGTGTCAAATTCAACAATGTTAACTGAGAAGTTAAGCAGTGGACTAACTGTTAGTCTGTTCAGCTGACAATATGAGGACACAGTGCCCACTAGTGGTCGGAAAGTGGACATGAAATTACATTTTGAGTTTGGAGATCCTCTGTGGCCATCAGTGGTGTTATAAACTCAAGTCATTTCAAAAGATGCCACAAGACATGCACTGTCCTGTACATCCCTGCCTGTCTGTCTGCCTGCCTGCCTGTCTGTCTGTCTGCCTGCCTGCCTGCCTGCCTGCCTGTCTGTCTGTCTGTCTGTCTGTCTGTCTGTCTGTCTGTCTGTCTGTCTGTCTGTCTGTCTGTCTGTCTGTCTGCTGTCCACTGTGTCCTGTCCTATAGGATCAAATCTGAATGGAGGGACTTTTTTCACAACGAAATGCCATCACCATTCAGTTGTATACTGGCTCAACTGCAAAGGCTTCTGGGAAACACAGCAGCTCCCTGCTGGATCTCCCCGACCCCTTGCGGCTAGAGGGGAGGGAGGCAGGGGGGTGAGAGACCGAAGATTAGAGTAGAGAGAGAGAGCTTCCGACAGACCTCTCTGAGCCCATTCTCTGTTTCAGAGGCCACAGCATATCTGAATGAAGCGTCAACACTCAGCTCTTCAAATATTAACATCTCATTTACAGTCAGCTCATAGAGATTCATAGAGACAACCTTGGGTGGTGGATACCAAAACAGATCGACACAGAGAGAGGGGAGGAGGGGGAGAGATGCAGTAGGGATGCAGCACACACAGAGGGCTGTATGGGCTGGGGTGTGTATATGGTATGGGGTGTGTATATGGGCTGGGGTGTGTATATGGGCTGGGGTGTGTGTATGGGATGGGGTGTGTATATGGGATGGGGTGTGTATATGGGATGGGGTGTGTATATGGGATGGGGTGTGTGTATGGGCTGGGGTGTGTGTATGGGCTGGGGTGTGTGTATGGGCTGGGGTGTGTGTATGGGATGGGGTGTGTATATGGGATGGGGTGTGTATATGGGATGGGGTGTGTTTATGGGCTGGGGTGTGTGTATGGGCTGGGGTGTGTGTATGTGTGTATGGGCTGGGGGGGTGTATGGGCTGGGGTGTGTGTATGGGATGTGTGTATGGGGTGTATGGGCTGGGGTGTGTATGGGATGGGGTGTGTATATGGGATGGGGGTGTGTATGGGCTGGGGTGTGTGTATGGGCTGGGGTGTGTGTATGGGCTGGGGTGTGTGTATGGGCTGGGGTGTGTGTATGGGCTGGGGTGTGTGTATGGGCTGGGGTGTGTGTATGGGCTGGGGTGTGTGTATGGGCTGGGGTGTGTGTATGGGCTGGGGTGTGTGTATGGGCTGGGGTGTGTATGGGCTGGGGGTGTGTATGGGATGGGGTGTGTATATGGGCTGGGGTGTGTGTATGGGCTGGGGTGTGTGTATGGGCTGGGGTGTGTGTATGGGCTGGGGTGTGTGTATGGGCTGGGGTGTGTGTATGGGCTGGGGTGTGTGTATGGGCTGGGGGGATGGGATGGGGTGTGTGTATGGGCTGGGGTATGTGTATGGGCTGGGGTGTGTGTATGGGCTGGGGTGTGTGTATGGGCTGGGGTGTGTGTATGGGCTGGGGTGTGTGTATGGGCTGGGGTGTGTGTATGGGCTGGGGTGTGTATATGGGCTGGGGTGTGTGTATGGGATGGGGTGTGTATATGGTACAGGGATGGGGTGTGTATATGGGATGGGGTGTGTATATGGTACAGGGATGGGATGTGTATATGGTACAGGGATGGGATGTGTATATGGTACAGGGATGGGATGTGTATATGGTACAGGGATGGGATGTGTATATGGTACAGGGATGGGATGTGTATATGGTACAGGGATGGGATGTGTATATGGTACAGGGATGGGGTGTGTATATGGTACAGGGATGGGGTGTGTATATGGTACAGGGATGGGGTGTGTATATGGTACAGGGATGGGGTGTGTGTATGGGCTGGGGTATGTGTATGGGCTGGGGTGTGTGTATGGGCTGGGGTGTGTGTATGGGCTGGGGTGTGTGTATGGGCTGGGGTGTGTATATGGGCTGGGGTGTGTGTATGGGATGGGGTGTGTATATGGTACAGGGATGGGGTGTGTATATGGGATGGGGTGTGTATATGGTACAGGGATGGGATGTGTATATGGTACAGGGATGGGATGTGTATATGGTACAGGGATGGGATGTGTATATGGTACAGGGATGGGATGTGTATATGGTACAGGGATGGGGTGTGTATATGGTACAGGGATGGGGTGTGTATATGGTACAGGGATGGGGTGTGTATATGGTACAGGGATGGGGTGTGTATATGGTACAGGGATGGGGTGTGTATATGGTACAGGGATGGGGTGTGTATATGGTACAGGGATGGGGTGTGTATATGGGATGGGGTGTGTATATGGGATGGGGTGTGTATATGGGATGGGGTGTGTATATGGGCTGGGGTGTGTATATGGGCTGGGGTGTGTATATGGGATGGGGTGTGTATATGGGGTGTGTATATGGTACAGGGATGGGGTGTGTATATGGTACAGGGATGGGGTGTGTATATGGTACAGGGATGGGGTGTGTATATGGTACAGGGATGGGGTGTGTATATGGTACAGGGATGGGGTGTGTATATGGTACAGGGATGGGGTGTGTATATGGTACAGGGATGGGGTGTGTATATGGGATGGGGTGTGTATATGGGATGGGGTGTGTATATGGGATGGGGTGTGTATATGGGATGGGGTGTGTATATGGTACAGGGGTGTTATAGCTGTGGTTCTTCCTTTCTCCCCCACCTCACTTCCTCCCGGCTGTTATAGCTGTGGTTCTTCCTTTCTCCCCCACCTCACTTCCTCCCGGCTGTTATAGCTGTGGTTCTTCCTTTCTCCCCCACCTCACTTCCTCCCGGCTGTTATAGCTGTGGTTCTTCCTTTCTCCCCCACCTCACTTCCTCCCGGCTGTTATAGCTGTGGTTCTTCCTTTCTCCCCCACCTCACTTCCTCCCGGCTGTTATAGCTGTGGTTCTTCCTTTCTCCCCCACCTCACTTCCTCTCCCACCTCACTTCCTCCCGGCTGTTATAGCTGTGGTTCTTCCTTTCTCCCCCACCTCACTTCCTCCCCCACCTCACTTCCTCCCGGCTGTTATAGCTGTGGTTCTTCCTTTCTCCCCCACCTCACTTCCTCCCGGCTGTTATAGCTGTGGTTCTTCCTTTCTCCCCCACCTCACTTCCTCCCCCACCTCACTTCCTCCCGGCTGTTATAGCTGTGGTTCTTCCTTTCTCCCCCACCTCACTTCCTCCCGGCTGTTATAGCTGTGGTTCTTCCTTTCTCCCCCACCTCACAGAGACGTCCCCTGGCTGTTTTAGCTGTGGTTCTTCCTTTCTCCCCCACCTCACAGAGACGTCCCCTGGCTGTTTTAGCTGTGGTTCTTCCTTTCTCCCCCACCTCACAGAGACGTCCCCTGGCTGTTTTAGCTGTGGTTCTTCCTTTCTCCCCCACCTCACAGAGACGTCCCCTGGCTGTTTTAGCTGTGGTTCTTCTTTTCTCCCCCACCTCACAGAGACGTCCCCTGGCTGTTTTAGTCCTCATATTATGTCGTATGCAGTGTATTATATAACAAGGGCTTCTTCTAATTTAATTATATATATTTTGTCTTCCTTTCCGCCGCCCTCCTCCCGTTCTCTGGTTCGCCCGTCTCTGCAACAGGAGGATCATCTTTGATCTCTCGCCCCGTCATTCCCAGCGCAGTGCTCCGCTCGCTCATCGGAGACTCCTGGGATGGTTTTGCCTGCCGTTTCCTACAGACGAGCGCGTACATGAGAACACTCAGCTTCACAATCGTGGATAGTCCTCTCGTCGTACTGTAGGTCTTCCTGAATAGGCCTGGTTCAATTTCAAATAACCCGCATCCCAATTACACAGCCAGTTGAAATGATAGCTTTTTGTGGATGGCCTCCGGCCTTTGCCTGTCTGTTTGCTTGTTTACATCTGCTCTTCCAAGGGCAGCCAACCTCATTGACCGTAGGAGGGAGAGAGAGAGAGAGAGAGAGAGAGAGAGAGAGAGACCAAGATTAATGACACTGTTGGGAAGTGGCAGCAGGGAGAGAAATTGACATGTAAGTGGCTGAGAGTGAGGGAGAGGTGGAATGAAAGAGGGGAGGAACTAGTGCTTTTCACTCAGCAGTTGAACCACTGATGTGTCCTCGTGACGGCGGGGCTGGCCTCGCCAGTGTTCGGAAGGGGGAAACCTCTCGGTGAAACAGCAGCCAGCCAGCCAGCCGCACCACTCTCTCTGGTCACGTGACACTGTTGCCATGGCGTTGGGATGTTCTGGTAATTGGCGTACACAGACAGAGTGGAGGAAAGAGGGAGAGAGAGGGAGAGAGAGAGAGAGAGAGATAGGGAGAGAGAGAGAGGAAGAGGAAGAGGGGCTGATCTGATGTCAACCCAAATTGGTGAAGGATGCAATTATCTACCATTCTCTCTCTTTGGTGTTTTCTCTCAATCCGCAGTTGTGTAAAAATAGCCTGCCACGGATACCCTGACAACCTCTCATGTTATTATGGGCTGTGGACAATGAACAGCCACTGTGGTCCTGCTGACACATGTCAGGCAATAGAAAGAGAGAAACTGTGCCCTTTCTTCTCATTTCCCCCCCTACTGCGTAAGGTACATTTATACATGCAATCCCCCATGCCTCCCTCAAATACTGTATTAAAAAATGGCTGAATGGCAGCACTAGTCTGTGGTCCTCTGGCAGACAGATAAGAAATAGAGGCTTTCCTCATCCTTGCTTATGTCAGGGAGGAGGGAAGTGGGTTATCTGCAGTGGTAGGGCTGCAGAGGAGAGGAGGGGGAAGAGAGGAGAGGAGGATAGAGAAGAAGAGAGCTCCTGTATCCTGTATCCCTGGCTCCCATTCCTACCCCTCCCCACTGCCGGGCTGTGCTGCTGGGGGCTCCCCACCCCCCCTCCGCTCTGCTTTGCTCTGCTGTCAAATCATGTGCGGTGTGTGCAGCATGTTGCTGGGGATGGTAGACTAAAAGCAGGGGGGGGGGGGCGAGAGAGAGAGAAATGGAGGGAGGGAGAGAGCTGCAGCAGTGAGAGTGGGGTTAGATGAATACAGCAGAGGAAGCCCCCCCCCCCCCCCCCACTCCAGTCAGATGAGCATCGCAGTTCTTCTCCTAGTCCTCTCTCCATCCCAGTGTTTTTTCCCTCCTCCCCTTGTCTATTATTCAGCAGTGCTCAGAGCCCCCCCTAGCTCAGATCTAGCTCAGACCTCCATAGCTCCAGCTGCCGCCCAGCTCTGTGGATCTCCTAGCCCAAGACGGAGCTCCTCACCCTGGCTACAACACCTAGCCTGCTCCCCTCTCTTCTTACCTAGACATGGAGACCCTCACTGAGACGTCTGCTGAGAGAGAGAGCGACCGGTCATCTTTATCGAGCTGTTCTATTAGCCGTTGATCCACAACACCAAGGGAGCAGAGAAGAGGAGAGATTTTTTTTTTTTTAGCACTGAAGGAATCCCGTTCATCTGCCTCGCTCTATTTTACCGCGGTGGATTACAGTGCTGCTACGGCCGTTGCTGCTGCTGGCTCTCTGTCCTGTAGGGAGGGAAAAACAGGGTTCAAAATGCCTGAAGTGAACTACCTGTTGTCTGTGTCTTGGGGTTACATTAAGGTGTGTTTTGTGCCATTAGCTCACATTGCTGCTTGGGATAACATGACATTACTCTGTGTTTTGGTGTTTGAGCTGTTGTAGTATTTTGGTGGTCTCTGTGTTCTAGAGCTGTGTAGTTGGGTTGTGGTCGTGTTCTGTCCAGTGTGATGGCCGTGCGGTCTGATAGAACAGAACTGGTGTTATTTAGCTGGGCTTGCGTCTCCATCTTGCCTGCAGCTCTTCAGAACAGAATAGCGTTCCTGTGGATGGGGCTAGAGATCTCTCTCTCTCTCTTTCTCTCTTTTCTCTTTCTCTCTCTCTGTCTGTCTGTCTGTCTGTCTGTCTGTCTGTCTGTCTGTCTGTCTGTCTGTCTGTCTGTCTGTCTGTCTGTCTGTCTGTCTGTCTGTCTGTCTGTCTCTCTCTCTCTCTCTCTGTGTCGTTCTCTCGTTCTCTGTCTGTCTGTCTGTCTGTCTGTCTGTCTGTCTGTCTGTCTGTCTGTCTGTCTGTCTGTCTGTCTGTCTGTCTGTCTGTCTGTCTGTCTGTCTGTCTGTCTGTCTGTCTGTCTCTCTGTGTCTCTCTCTCTGTGTCTCTCTCTCTGTGTCTCTCGTTCTCTCTCTGTCTGTCTGTCTGTCTGTCTGTCTGTCTGTCTGTCTGTCTGTCTGTCTGTCTGTCTGTCTGTCTGTCTGTCTGTCTGTCTGTCTGTCTGTCTGTCTGTCTGTCTGTCTGTCTGTCTGTCTCTCTCTCTCTCTCTTTCTCTCTCTCTTTCTCTCTCTCTCTCTCTGAAAAACACAGACAGATGCTGCTGCAGTGGTTGTGCTTCCCCACATTCCCATGCAGATCCTGTGTCGTAGGATTTCCTCATAGACTGTATAATAACACAGGGTTTTATACATGGCAGATTTGCAGAATTTCCCCTTGCAATATGAACCATAAAGCATGAATGTGAAACCAGATGAATCTGTATAATACGATGGTCAAGGGGTTTTAGTTGTTATATGGAAACAAGTGTTATTTTCCAACTCCCCTTTGTACTGATTCTGTGTAACGTCTCGAGATTTGTTTCGAGATTTTGTTTAATGTTTGTATAAAGCTTGACTGAGCATACAGTAATGTTTTTTTCCATGGAATCTTCCAGCACCATCATTTCTTCCAGGTTTTCCAGTAGTTTCCAGGATCCTGACCTTTTCCCCCTCTTTTTTTTCCCCAGTTCAAGAGAATGTTGAATCGGGAGCTGACACACCTATCAGAGATGAGTCGCTCCGGCAACCAGGTGTCCGAGTTCATCTCCAACACCTTCCTAGGTAAAGCCCTGATCTCACACACACACACACACACACACACACACACACACACACACACACACACACACACACACACACACACACACACACACACACACACACACACACACACACACACACACACACACTCTCTCATTTGGTCAGCGTTTCCCAAACCTGGTCCTGGGGCCCCCGCTGGGTGCACGTTTTGGTTTTTACCCGAGCACTACACAGCTGATTCAAATGATCAAAGCTTGATGATTAGTTTATGATTTGAATCAGCTGTGTAGTGCTCGGGCAAAACAACAAAACGTGCACCCAGCGGGGGCGCCAGGACCGAGTTTGTGAAACCCTGCATTAGGTCAATTAATTTGCTTTTGATGCCTGACTGTTCCCACCCACTTCTTATAGCCTTTTAAAACACATTTTAATACACCCACGCAGATGCATATATGTGTGCCGTATACCGCAGTGTGTCTGTGGGGTTCTCCCTCCATTTTGTCTGGCTGAGGCTGGCTGTCTGCTTGTTGCTGGCGTGCAAAACACTGCATCGACTCTGGTTGATCTGTTGAGGACACGTCCTGCCGCTCTAAATGCCTCTCCAAACGGAATCAGAGAGGGAAAGCTTGAAGCTTTGAGATGGTTCGCTGGCGACGCACTTCATAGTGAGGTGCCTCTACTGCTGGCTGATTGACAGCTGAGATTTCTAGGCTACATCAAAGCCGAGAGAGAGACAGAGACAGAGAGAGACAGAGAGAGAGAGACAGAGAGAGAGAGACAGAGAGAGAGAGACAGAGAGAGAGAGACAGAGAGAGAGAGACAGAGACAGAGAGAGAGAGAGAGAGAGACAGAGACAGAGACAGAGACAGAGACAGAGAGACAGAGAGAGAGAGACAGAGAGAGAGAGACAGAGAGAGAGAGACAGAGAGACAGAGAGAGAGAGACAGAGAGAGAGAGACAGAGAGAGAGAGACAGAGAGAGAGAGACAGAGAGAGAGAGACAGAGAGAGAGAGACAGAGAGAGAGAGAGAGAGAGAGAGAGACAGAGAGAGAGAGACAGAGAGAGAGAGACAGAGAGAGAGAGACAGAGAGAGAGAGACAGAGAGAGAGAGAGAAGAGACAGAGACAGAGACAGAGACAGAGACAGAGACAGAGACAGAGACAGAGACACAGAGACACAGAGACACAGAGACACAGAGACACAGAGACACAGAGACACAGAGACAGAGACAGAGACAGAGACAGAGACACAGAGACAGAGACAGAGACAGAGACAGAGACAGAGACAGAGACAGAGACAGAGACAGAGACAGAGACAGAGACAGAGAGATTCCAGTCGTGACTTTGTGGATGCCTCCCAAAATGCATATATAATGCAATTCATTATATAGTGCGCTACATACGCAATAGGGTGCCTTTTGGGACACAGTGTGGTTGAAGAGAAAGGACAATACGGTGGTCCGTGGCGTGCTAGCTATCTGCGTATGTCCATGTGTGCGCCGCCATCCGAATCCAGTCCTATTTAGTCGACAGTGGATGGGATTCTCCCACTGCAGCGTCTTGAGCGAGAGAAGATGGGGGAGAGATTGGGGGGAGAGATGGAGGGACCGGTGTTTCCGCAGTAGAGGTGCGGCGGGGGCACGGTGGAACCCCCTCATGAAAACTGAGCAGCCCATTCAGTGACTCATCCCCATGTCAATGTGTCTCTCGCTTTCTTTTCCCCCATCCCCCCTCGCTCTCCCCCCCATCTCTCCATGCCTGAGGAAGTGAGTGCGTAGATCAGACACAGATGGGAGATGGGAGTTTCTACCTGTCTACCGCTCCGTAGTCCCCTGTGGGACGGAGCAGTGGGAGTGGGTTAGAGCTGGAGCTGGTCGGCTCCATGTTAGTATGGAAAAGAGAAGCAGAGGAAAGCACTGGGAAAGCACTGGGAGACAGACAGCTGGTAGTTTGTCCTGAGCTCACCACTGACTGGGATGATATTTCTAATTATGTTACAGTTCATTGTTTCTTTAGAAGACAAAGGCAGGGCCTCCCGAGTGGCGCAGTGGTCTAAGGCACTGCAGCGCAGCGCAAGCTGTGCCACTAGAGATGCTGGGTTCGAGTCCAGGCTCTGTCGCTGCCAGCCGGTACCGGGAGACCCGTGGGGCGGCGCACAATTGGCCAAGCGTCGTCCCTTGGCGCACTAGTGACTCCTGTGGCGGACCGGGCGCAGGGCACACTGACACGATCGGCAGGTGTACGGTGTTTCCTCCGACACATTGGTGCGGCTGGCTTCCGGGTTAAGTGGGCAATGTGTCAAGAAGCAGTGCGTCTTGGTTGGGTTGTGTTTCGAGAGGCACGGCTCTCGACCTTGGCCTCAACCTCGGCCCCGACCTTCGCCTCTCTCAGCGAGAGTTGCACTGCTTATTCAAGTCTCTCTACAACACACACAGACATCATGTTGTTGCTCATCTACAACACACACACAGAAATCATGTTGTTGCTCATCTACAACACACACAGACATCATGTTGTTGCTCATCTATAACACACAGACATCATGTTGTTGCTCATCTATAACACACAGACATCATGTTGTTGCTCATCTATAACACACACAGACATCATGTTGTTGCTCATCTATAACACACAGACATCATGTTGTTGCTCATCTATAACACACAGACATCATGTTGTTGCTCATCTACAACACACACAGACATCATGTTGTTGCTCATCTATAACACACAGACATCATGTTGTTGCTCATCTACAACACACACAGACATCATGTTGTTGCTCATCTATAACACACAGACATCATGTTGTTGCTCATCTATAACACACAGACATCATGTTGTTGCTCATCTATAACACACAGACATCATGTTGTTGCTCATCTATAACACACAGACATCATCTCATCTATAACACAAAGACATCATGTTGTTGCTCATCTATAACACACAGACATCATGTTGTTGCTCATCTATAACACACAGACATCATGTTGTTGCTCATCTATAACACACAGACATCATGTTGTTGCTCATCTATAACACACAGACATCATGTTGTTGCTCATCTACAACACACACAGACATCATGTTGTTGCTCATCTATAACACACAGACATCATGTTGTTGCTCATCTATAACACACAGACATCATGTTGTTGCTCATCTACAACACACACAGACATCATGTTGTTGCTCATCTATAACACACAGACATCATGTTGTTGCTCATCTATAACACACAGACATCATGTTGTTGCTCATCTACAACACACACAGACATCATGTTGTTGCTCATCTATAACACACAGACATCATGTTGTTGCTCATCTATAACACACAGACATCATGTTGTTGCTCATCTACAACACACACAGACATCATGTTGTTGCTCATCTATAACACACAGACATCATGTTCCACCCATGTTGTTGTTCATATTGTCAAGTTATCCTGGGACACCTTGTTAATCCTCTGGTTGATCCCTTTAAGTGAGTGCATCATATTGGGCAGCTCATCCCTGAGGGACCGTGGGTCGGAGATGATGGTGTGTCCGGTAGGGCCATTCACGTGCACTGGCTCCTCTCCTCCACAGCTGTCCACTCCACACATCCCATAACAACCTGGCGGACAGGGCTCTGTCCAGCTCGCTACCACAGTAACAGCCAGGCAGAACTCATTAAGGGGATTTAAAAGCCCAAAATCCACCCACACACATGTTCTCGCTCTCTCTCTCTCTCTCTCTCTCTCTCTCTCTCTCTCTCTCTCTCTCTCTCTCTCTCTCTCTCTCTCTCTCTCTCTCTCTCTCTCTCTCTCTCTCTCTCTCTCTCTCGCTCTCTCTCTGTCTCTCTCTCTCTCTCTCTCTCTCTCTCTCTCTCTCTCTCTCTCTCTCTCTCTCTCTCTCTCTCTCTCTCGCTCTCTCTCTCTGTCGCTCTCTCTCTCTCTCTCTCTCTCTCTCTCTCTCTCGACATTCAATGGGAGCATAATATGGAACGGGCTGGAGGGGATTCAGCATTTCAGAAGAAGAAATGTGTGAGAAAGAGAGAGAGGGGGAAGCGAGAGATGGGAGAGAGAGACGTGACAGTGTAGTCTGGGCCTCAGAGGAAAGAGGTCATGTCAACACTCTACCTGCATGGAAAACAGTGAATTAGCAAAACCACTACAGACAGACAGACAGACAGACAGACAGACAGACAGACAGACAGACAGACAGACAGACAGACAGACAGACAGACAGACAGACAGACAGACAGACAGACAGACAGACAGACAGACAGACAGACAGACAGACAGACAGACAGACAGACAGACAGACAGACAGACAGACAGACAGACAGACAGACAGACAGACAGACAGACAGACAGACAGACAGACAGACAGACAGACAGACAGACAGACGCCATTATGTGTGGGTCCATACAAAACCCATTGAAAAATAGAAGGACAACAACCTACTTCCCCTTCCATTCACAGAGTTCTGGCCCATTCTGTGTGTGTGGGAATAGGAGAGTGGGCTCAGTGGCGTGTCTGAGCAGCTAGTGGACATCGCTTCACTGGTGATAATGACAGTGATAATGAACTACAGGACCCAGTGTGTTGCTCTTCCCCCGGTTTCCCCACGCGTCACTTTACAGAATGCTTAATCGCCCAGTCTCTCTAATGACTGAAGGAGAAAAGAGGGGAGAGAGAGAGAGAGAGGGGGATAGAGTGACAGTGATTATTTGAATTACAGCAGTGGTAATTGAATAACTCTCAGCGGAGGGAGGGCAGGATAGTTCAGCTGTGAGAGGGTCGACTGCAGAGGAGTGGGCGTATACTGTAAAGAGCAATATACCACACCACTAGAGGATGTGATATCTTAAACATGTGGGGTTAAGATCACTGGGTGAGAGGGGCCCCCCCCCCCCTTTGCTTCTCAATGGGATCGTCTCGGTGGTATTATCAACGTATGGCCTTTTAGAGTCAAGGGAGCAGGACGCGTTACCGAGGGGACGTAGCAGGAGATCCAGACGGCAAGGGAGGAAGGAGAACGAGATGGATGGATGAATGAGTCTATTCTTTCCTTTTTGGCCTGTACAGGTGCATCCAGACCAGTGCACCTGGGACCCGGTTCACAGGCAGAGGTCATTGCAATGACCTCACTAAACCGAATGTTCTCTGGCGGGGGAAGTGAAAGTGAACGGGTCATCTCACTCCCCTTTCCCTCCTCTCCTCTTTTGTCCTTCTCTGTGCTCACACACACACACACACGCACAAACATGTACAGAATGACACGGAGTATCCTAATCCACCCGCCTGTTTTCTCTCTTCTCTCCAGACAAACAGAACGACATGGACATGCCGTCGGTGACGCCCAAGGAGAAGGCCGGCCGGGAGAAGCAGAAGAAGAAGCAGCTGATGATGACTCAGATCAGCGGAGTGAAGAAGGTCTCTCACGGACCCTCCCTCTCCAGCTCCTCCATCTCACGTTTCGGGGTCAAGACGGACAAGGAGGTCATGCTCTCCAAGGAGCTGGAGGATCTGAATAAGTGGGGGTTGAACATCTTCACCGTGTCCGAGTACTCCGAACATAGACCGCTCACCTGTATCATGTACGCCATCTTCCAGGTACGTTATAACTGGCTCCTACACACGCGCACACACCCCCACATGCACACGTATGCATGGCAGGCGGGCACACGCTCACACACAATATGTTACAGCTGTACGTTTTGTACCGAAAACAGTACTGACTCACATCCTCGTGTCCCCTGCAGGAGAGAGACCTGCTGAAGACGTTTAAGATCCCGACGGAGACGTTTGTGGCGTACATGATGACCCTGGAGGACCATTACCATGGAGACGTGGCCTACCACAACAGCCTCCACGCGGCAGACGTGGCCCAGTCCACACACATCCTGCTCTCCACCCCTGCCCTCGACGTAAGCTGAAGTCCCTCGGGAAAACGTCCGAGCCCCACACCCTGCTTCACCATCCCACACCCATCTGCGCTCATCGAACTCCGGCCTTAGTGTGCGCTCGCCGTACTCTCGCCCCAACCTATGAGTCCTATCGTAAATCTTCCCCCGGGTGTTTAAGTTCAAACTTGAACACCTTCCCGAGCATGCTTCCAAAGTCATCTTCCCTCAACCTGTAGACATAAACCATTAGTTTTCCTCCTTTTCTCCGTCTCTCCTTGAGCCCCCCCTCCCTCTCTCTCTCTCTCTCTCACTCTCTCCCTCACTCTCTCTCCCTCACTCTCTCTCTCACTCTCTCTCCCTCACTCTCTCCCTCACTCTCTCCCTCACTCTCTCCCTCACTCTCTCACGCACTCTCACGCACTCTCTCCCTCACTCTCTCTCTCACACCTGCCACACAATCTGTTCGTTCTCACAGCTCCTTTCCCTCCGTGGTTCTATAAATACAGTGGAACCTCACCCATGACGCAGTCTAACAGCGCGACCAAGCCCTCAACGCGTCACAAGCCACTCTCTTCTTTTTATACATTCACCCCATCCCTCCATCCATCCTGTTTATGGCCCCGCTCTTATAGCCAGCACACCCAGTGTCAAACCACTATGGCTGAGTGCCTATAGAGAGACAGAGACGAGGTTAACATAAGCTAGCCACCTCGCTAATGTAGGCCAGCGCAGTGTTTTTTTCCGCAACGTTGGCTGTTAGCGATTGCGCACACCGAGCCATGGGAATCAATGAGAGTGGGCTGCGCTGAGATGAGCTGTTCTCTGTGCCTGTTGCTTTGAGTTTTCTTTTCGCTTGAGACATTCTAAACCCCGGATCCTCTCCCTTTCAACGCAGGCGGTCTTCAGCGATCTGGAGATCTTGGCGGCCATCTTTGCTGCAGCCATCCATGATGTCGACCACCCGGGGGTGTCCAACCAGTTCCTCATCAATACCAGTGGGTCTCTCTACTACACCTGTTTACTGCATACCTCTACTGGGAATAGTATATCGATAATGTATAGCCATATCCATATTCATCGACGTAGTGCTGACCGAGTGACTCACTCTCCTCTGTCTTCCCCAGACTCTGAGCTGGCCCTGATGTACAACGATGAGTCCGTCTTAGAGAACCACCACCTGGCTGTGGGCTTCAAGCTGCTCCAGGGGGACAACTGTGACATCTTCCAGAACCTGACCAAGAAGCAGAGGCAGAGCCTGAGGAAGATGGTCATCGACATGGTCCTGGCCACTGACATGTCCAAGCACATGAGTCTGTTAGCGGACCTGAAGACCATGGTGGAGACCAAGAAGGTGACCAGCTCTGGGGTCCTGCTGCTGGACAACTACACCGACAGAATACAGGTGGGTTTATCCTGGTCGTCGTTCGGTCTCTTCCAGACCCTTCTCCTCTCCCTATTTGTATTGTAATAGCTCTAATTAGTGTCATTAAGGTGGCCTCCCGAGTGGCGCGGTGGTCTAATGCATTACATTATAGTGCTAGCTGTGCCACTACAGATCCTGGTTCAAGTCCAGACCCATGGGGCGGCGCATAATTGGCCCAGTGTCATCCGGGTTAGGGGAGGGTTTGGACAGCAGGGATGTTCTTGTCCCATTGCACACTAGCGACTTCTGTGGCGGGCCCGGGCTCAATGCACACTGAAAAGGACACCAGGTGCGAGATGTTTCCTCCGACACATTAGTGCGGCTGGCTTCCGGGTTAAGGGGGCGTTGTGTCAAGAAGCAGTGCGGCTTGGCTGGGTCGTGTGTCGGAGGACGCACGGCCCTCGGCCTTCGCCTCGCAAGAGTCCGTACGGGAGTTTCAGCGATGAGACAAAGACTGTAACTACCAATTGGATACCACAAAATTGGGAAGGAAAAAGGGGTATATCTATTTTTTTTGTTTTGAAAGATGGCCTCCCACTGGGATGACCTCTGCATCTTCACTTCATCTTCCTCTGCCTCCTCCCCTCTCTCCAACCCTGTTCCACAATCTTTCTCCCCCTCTCTTTCTCCCCTATCACCCCATATCACTCCCTCCTTCTCCTTCTCTAACGGTTCTTCTCTCTATCAGGTGCTGAGGAACATGGTCCACTGTGCTGACCTGAGTAACCCCACCAAGTCCCTGGAGCTGTACCGTCAGTGGACCGACCGCATCATGGAGGAGTTCTTCCACCAGGGAGACAGGGAGAGGGAGAGAGGCATGGAGATCAGCCCCATGTGTGACAAACACACCGCTTCAGTAGAGAAAAGCCAGGTATGATATTAGACACACACACACACAGACACAGCATTCAAGCATACACACACACTGATTCCTGACTCACCCCTTATTTTTCCCCCTCTCCTCTCTCCAGGTGGGCTTCATAGACTACATCGTCCACCCTCTGTGGGAGACTTGGGCTGACCTGGTTCACCCTGACGCCCAGGAAATCCTGGACACTCTGGAGGACAACAGGAACTGGTACCAGAGCATGATCCCCCAGAGCCCCTCTCCTCCTTGGGCCACAGAGCAGGGTGATCAGGAGGGAGGCGAAGGGGGCCAGGGGGGAGACAAGTTCCAGTTTGAACTCACCCTGGAGGAGGTGGACTCTGAGGGTACAGAGAAAGATGAACAGAGCCAGGAGGATGAGGAGGAGGAGGAAGAGGATAGTCTGGGAGAGGCGTCACGGTCTCCGGTAGACTACTCGGACTGCCAGGACCCCGAGGAATCCATGGTGCCCACGTCGTCCATAGAGATCATTACCCACGATGCATCACCCACAGACACATAATGGGCTCTGCTGCACCGCGAAGGTGGTTGGTTTCATGTTTTAAACAGGAGAAATCCTGCAGCTGTGCTTTTTAACAAGCCCACGATGGGTTTAGTTTGAGCCCGGATGGGGCGTCAGTTTAACCCCACCCTATCCTTGCACTTGCGTTAGGAGCCGGCGACAGTGGGACAGTTTCAGCGGGGCGGCTACAAAGTTCTCAGGAAAAATGCTGCAAACATTTTGGACCTGACGGAACGGACAGGCCTCGAGGAAATGAAGGACTTGGGCCAATCTGGGAAACGGTTGTTTTTCCATCCAGACTAGCATCTGAAATGTTGACACTACTACTGAGAGAAGTTTTGTACCTTGTGACTTTTTTTAAAAACGAAAATGGGATGTCAAGAGGTAGCGTTTGAACTACTGACAGATGGACGTGTGTTTGTATAGAGAGAGAAAACTGTTTACTTTTTTCCATTTGTCAAAATACTTTTCTGTGTCTTTTTTACTATTGTCTTTTTAATCCTTTTTTTAATTTATTGAACACACTTTAGTATGTGCGGGAAATGTTTTTTTTTTCTTTCTAAAGAGTTACCCGAAAGCTCAAGAGCAAAATCCTTTTTATGTCTCAGACAAAGAGAACAGTCTTCCTTACTAGTATTGGGCAATAGAAGAAATCAAACTAACTTAGACAAACAGTTCTTGGACAAACTCATCAAATACTTCAAACATGACATCTCATAATAAGATACCATTTCAATCCGAACACAACATATGTGTTTCTCTATGGAAATCACGATTCACGTTACACGTTACATAGTTGCTAGATTGTTGCTTCGTGTGTCTGACCTCACTGTAGATGAACGGTAGGCAGATAGATCACTATAACTCAACAACAACAAAACAATTAGACCCATTTCTCCCCATCTAATCTGCTTCCCCTCATTCTCCTTGAAGGACCCCTCCCCCACTACCATCATGGCTCAAATCCTGATAATACTCAGACTTCAAGTTAGAAGGATATTTCTAGCTCCATCTCAAGGTATCCTGCTATTGTGTATTAATCCTATTCGACCAAATGATTCCAGAACCCACCTGGTTCTGATGCTGTAACAAATCAAGGACCCGGCCAGATGATGAAAGGTGGTTAGGCGGCTGCCTGTGTAGAATCCCAGTCACACCTTGGTTAGCTGTGTTTATTATTCACGTTTTTTTTTTTTTTTTTTTTTTTTTTTTTTACAAACTCCTGACTCTGTGAATCTGACCCCTAAAACAATCAGGTCAGCTATTTCTTCCTCCACCAAAAAAGGGAATAACTGAAGGAGGTGCTGCCCATTGACGTCAATCGAAACATTCTTTTTTTTCTCTCTTCCCTTCCCACTAACTAATCACATTTCCTGGCCGGCCCGGGGAGTTTATCAGGATTTGATCCGTTAGATGTAATCTTTAGAATAGATTTGGCACTTACAAACTGTAGAGTTTGTGCTTATTTTGAGAACAATAGGATGATAACCCACAGAAGGGTATCTAGAGATTTTACGTGACAGAGATACCAAACCAAAAGGCCCCCGGACAGTGTAATTCACTGTATCTTTGGGTCAGCATTAAAACCATCCACGCCTGAAAATCTGCTAGGTAGATCTTCCCTCATAGGTCTCCATGACTGGTTTTCAGATATCACCAATCCTCCCTCCATTATTCCCTTAGGTTTACTGACATACTCAAAGGTACTTCAACTGCCTTATTGACTATACCCTCACTCCAGCAGACTTGCATGGCAATCGTGTGTGCGTGTATCAGAAAGTGTGTTTGTGAGAGTGAGTGTGTGTGCGTCCGTGTAGCCTTTGCCACCTGGCCTGACCGGACTCCACACTTCCTGTTCCTGTTTGTCACTAGAGCTCAAGTTGGTCCTTTGCTGTTTATAACAGTGTATTTATTATTTTCAGCTGTACATAAGAATACTGTTTCAGTCAGTGTAAATCTATTTAAATGTATATGTACTTGCATTACCTGGAAGTTGGTGGCGTGTTCAAGTCTTCTTTTAGATGCTTTATTATAATATGTTTCCCTTTTTTAAAAATATATATATTATATCCTTAAGTAAATATATTCACACAGATGTTTGAGTGCCCTGAGCAACAGCTAACGAGACATATACACAACCTGTAGGTTGACAACGCATAGAGGATATGTTAAACGACAGAGACCTGGGAAGGGTTCAAAAAAATACTGTGGCTTTTATACTGGAGTCTATCACGTAGGCTCGGTATCAACAACAGACCTACAAGCCAAGACTCTCTGAGTAGCTTGTAGTAAGCTAGTAACCATACTCCTCTGTATACAACATTTTGAATACAGATGGCTGTTTTTGGGGTTCAGATCTACTGGTTTAACGGCGGCAGACAGAAACATCAGGAAGACAGACGCACACGGAACCAAGTGTCTTCGTCTTTACACCTTCGCACGTACTTACTTATATGTGAAGTCGTTCAAGGGGATTATTGGTGGCATGCTACAATATCTCTGAGCACCCGCGTGATGAGTCGTTACAAAAATGTGATCTTCTTGTAATTGAGCGTGCTAATGTGAACTAGTTTTATCCGACCGAAACTTGTTAGCAGTTTTGAAATTCAAAATTTGTCATCAGTATAACATTGTTAATCTATGTTCAAGCTTTTGGTCTGAGTCGTTTCCCAGTGACTAGCCAGACTTAGCACTATCTGCATGAGAGGTGGTTTTTATGTCTGTTGAAGACCTACCTACTGCGTTGCAGTTGCAGGTGGACATATTAAATGTTTCACACAATGTATGGTATAATATTGTATATTGTGTTCAAGTATCTGAAAATCTGAAGTACTTTTTCTAATTAAAAAAAAACAAAGCATGACATATCTTTGTCCTTATTTCACAGCAGTAGCACCAGCTCAGTCGTCACATTAGATGTGTTTTAACTTGGCGAGACAGGCACATGCCGCGACATTTCCTCATGACAGACAGTCTGGTCCTTACATGACATAAGGCCCACAGTGACACACTCGCTGTAGGAAACCAGTTCTCTTCCTATTCCATGGTTCAGAGACTTTTTGAGTGTTATTGGTAAAGGTTGCTTCAGGGAGAGAGGCTGTTTCAGTCCTTGAAAGCAGAAGATCCACCTGTGGGTTCACCTAATGAGCCTCAGCCTGTCCTCAAGTCGTGATGTGCACCTCTTGGTTTGACCTGATAGTCAACACAGGGACATACAGAGCACTTCAGCACACACACACACACACACACACACACACACACACACACACACACACACACACACACACACACACACACACACACACACACACACACACACACACACACACACACACACACACACACACACACACACACACACACACATATATACCCACACACACTTTGCAACCAACTCACTCTCTCATCTCACTCTCCCGTGGCCTCGCCTGCCCCCTTACACTGCACCATGGCCTCAAAGAACACCGACATACAGACACTGATAACTCATTGGATAAAGCTACCTACACACATGGATGACAGTGAGACTGATATAAAAGGCCAGATTTCTCTCTTCACACAGAGAGAGAAGACGTTTACAGTGATTGGTGGGGAAAAAAGGTGCCATCGAGAACCTTAAAGGGTTCTTCAGCTGTCCCCACAGGAGAACCCTTTCAATATCCCTTTTTGGTTGCTGGTAGAACCCTTTAGTTTCCATGTAGAACCGTATCTGGAAAAAGGGTTCTACCTGGAACCAAAAAGGGTTCTGCTATGGAAACCAAAATGGTTCTACCTGGAACCAAAAAGGGTTCTGCTATGGGGACAGCCAAAGAACCCTTTTGAAACCCTTAAGTTTTATATAATAATAAGTATAATAACACAAAAAATACCCAGAATGATTCCCAGCAGCATATTGAGATATAAGAGACCATTAGCCTCTCCCCAGTGGCCAGGGGAGAAAATGTGAGATATTTTCAGCAAGGACATGATGACGAGGATCAGGCTAAGATGTGTGTGTGTGTGTGTGTGTGAGAGAGAGAGAGAATGATAGTTTATTGCAATCCTCCTGATCCTTTAAAATGTTTTTGATTCATCTCTTCTAATATAAGGGCCAACGTTACATAGCCCAGCCAGCCACACTGATAAATTCTCAATGAGAATCTGAAAGTCCTGCAGTCGGTGACGTCAACAGTGTTCAATCTAGGGTTATTCAAACTTTTTCAGCGGGGACCTAATTTTTTCTGGCAGAATTTCTGGGAACCCCATTTTCTTCCAAAGAGTTTTTTGCGACCCCACCCCAAGTCTACTGACACAACCTAAAATCGGTTTCTATTTCGGTTTCTAAATCATCAATTTATTGCATCTCTTTTTTAAATCCCTTATCAAAATGAAAAGAATCCAATACTGTAAATACATTTTGTCACGACTTCCGCCGAGGTTGGCTCTCCTGCCCGTTCGGGCTGTGCTCGGCGGTCGTCGTCACCGTCCTATTAGCCACTACCGATCCCTTTTCGGTTATCTATTGGTTTTGTCTGATTGTTTTCACCTGTGTGTTAGTTAATTAGTATCTGTATATAATGTAGGTTGTCCCGCCCTTGTTTTGTGCGGGATTGTTTGTTTTTGTCATTTCGGCTGTCGGTGTTTTTGTGTTTTATTTCTCCAGTTGGTCTGTTATTTCCTGTTTTGGATATTTTTCACCCTGTTTGTATTTTGGGTTGTCCGTGTTTATTGTTGTTCACCGGACAATAAACCTCTATTCACTATTTGCTCTCTGCGCCTGATTCCACCCACATTGACTAGTCGTGACAGAATCCCGCACCGGACATGGAATCAGCAGGAGCAGCAGCGTCTCCTCTCCCATCGACGGAAGAGAGGGTCCTACATCATACCAGCGTGATTCACCGGATTGGTTCTGCTATGGACCAAATGATGGAGAGAATGGATCGATGGCAGAGGAGTGGCCTCCCCACCTCATCTCTAGCAACCCCTTCTCCAGCACCTCCTGTTTCTGCGACCACATCTGGCTCTGGGGCTCTTCGGCTGACACTCCCACGGGAGTTTGACGGATCTGCAGCTGGGTGCCAGGGTTTCCTCCTTCAACTGGAATTATACCTGGCTACCGTGCGTCCTGCTCCCTCTGGAGAGGAGAGCGTGCTCGCCCTCGTCTCCTGCTTGACTGGGCGAGCCATCGAGTGGGTCAACGCTGTGTGGAATGGTCCGGACTCAGCTAAGGATAATTACCTAGAGTTCACCCGCCGATTCCGAGCTGTTTTTGACCATTCACCCGAGGGTCGGGCGGCGGGTGAACGGCTGTTTCACCTGCGTCAGGAGACGAGGCGCGTACAGGATTTTGCCCTAGAGTTTAGGACGTTGGCAGCAGGAGCAGGATGGAACGACAGGACCTTGATTGATCATTTTAGATGTAGTCTCAGGGAGGACGTCCGCAGGGAGCTGGCATGTCGGGACACCACATATTCACTGGATGGACTTATCAATCTGGCTATCCGTCTCGACAACCTGCTGGCTGCTCGCGGGCGTTCGGATCAGGTCCTGTCGTTTCCAATCCCCAGCCCCCCTGATCCTATCCCTATGGAATTAGGAGGTACGGCTTTGAGGGGGACCAGAGGAGGAGTGTCCTCCTGCACCAGTTGTGGTCGACGAGGGCACACGTCCGACAGGTGCTGGAGGAACTCTTCTAGGAGTCGGGAGAACAGGCAGAACACTGCTCGATCACCCCAGGTGAGTAAGCACCAAACTCATTCAGAGCTTCCTGTCGGTCATGTGTTTGTATTGATTTCTTTCCCTGGGTTTTCCCCCTCTCTACAGCATAAAGCGCTAGTCGATTCAGGCGCAGCTGGGAATTTTATGGATCGTGGGCTTGCTTAAGGCTAGGGATTCCCCTGGTGTCGTTAGATCAACCTTTCCCCGTGCACTCCTTAGATAGCCGACCATTAGGGTCAGGAGTAATTAGGGAGGCTACGGTGCCGCTGGACATGGTAACGCAGGGTGATCATAAGGAGCAGATTAGCCTGTTCCTTATAGATTCACCTGCGTTTCCAGTGGTGTTGGGGGTTCCCTGGTTAGCTCAACACAGACCGGTGATTTTCTGGTGACAGGGGGCTCTTAAGGGGTGGTCAGAGGAGTGTTCAGGTAGGTGTATAGGATTTGCCGTTGGTGCGTCTACGGTGGAGAGTCCAGACCAAGTTTCCACCGTGCGCATTCCCTCTGAATATGCCGATTTGGCTATCGCTTTCAGTAAAGGGAGGGCGACCAAATTACCACCTCATTGTCGAGAGGACTGCGCGATAAACCTTCTGGAAAACGCTGCACTTCCTAGGAGTCACGTTTATCCATTGTCCCAGGAATCGCTGGGACAGGGGTACATTCAGGAATCGCTGTACAGGGGTACATTCAGCCCTCCATATCAAGCTTCTTTTTTTGTGAAGAAGGATGGAGGTCTGCGTCCGTGTATTGATTAGAGGTCTAAATTCCATTACAGTGGGGTTTAGTTACCCACTACCTCTCATCGCTACGGCAATGGAATCATTTCACGGGGCGCAATTCTTCACAAAACTGAACCCGAGGAGCGCGTATAATCTGGGGAGGAGATGAGTGGAAAACCGCATTTAGTACTACTTCTGGTCATTATGAGTACCGCGTCATGCCATACGGTTTGAAGAATGCTCCAGCCGTTTTCCAATCCTTCGTAGATGAGATTCTCAGAGACCTGCTCGGTCAGGGAGTGGTAGTGTACATTGATGACATCTTGATCTATTCTGCCACACGTGCGGAGCATGTGTCTCTGGTGCGTAAGGTACTTGGGCGACTACTGGAGCATGACCTGTATTGCAAGGCGGAGAAATGTGAGTTTTTCAAACAGTCCGTTTCCTTCCTGGGGTATCGTATTTCCACCTCCGGGGTGGTAATGGAGGATGATCACGTTACAGCCGTGCGTAATTGGCCGACTCCGACCACGGTGAAAGAAGTGCAGCGGTTTTTAGGGTTTGCCAAATACTACCGGAGATTTATCCGGGGTTTTGGTCAGGTGGCTGCTCCCATCACCTCACTGCTGAAAAGAGGACCGGTGCGCTTGCGATGGTCAGCAGAGGCGGGCAGGGCTTTCAGTCGTCTGAAGGAGCTGTTCACCAATGCGCCCGTGTTGGCGCATCCGGATCCCTCTTTAGCGTTCATAGTGGAGGTGGATGCGTCCGAGGCTGGGGTTGGAGCCGTGCTGTCCCAACGCTCGGGTGTGCCATCCAAACTCCGCCCCTGTACTTTCTTTTCGAGCAAACTCAGCCCAGCGGAGCGAAACTATGATGTGGGGGACCGGGAGTTGTTAGCTGTAGTCAAGGCTCTGAAGGTGTGGAGACATTGGCTTGAGGGGGCTAAATACCCTTTTCTCTGGACTGACCATCGTAATCTCGAGTACATCCGGGAAGCTAAGAGACTAAATCCACGTCAGGCTAGATGGGCCATGTTTTTTACTAGGTTCCAGTTTACCCTCACATATCGGCCAGGCTCCCAAAACACCAAAGCTGACGCACTGTCTCGCCTCTATGGTACAGAGGAACGGTCAGTAGAGCCAACTCCCATCATTCCACCGTCATGTCTTGTGGCACCGGTGGTATGGGAGGTAGATGCTGAGATAGAGAGGGCCTCACGGTCAGAGCCGGCTCCTCCTAACTGTCCAGTAGGGACCAAGTACATGCCGAGGGTGGTCCGGGACAAGCTGATTAGGTGGGCTCATACTCTTCCCTCCTCGGGTCATCCTGGTATCAAGAGGACAGTGCAGAGTCTGAGAGGGAAATACTGGTGGCCCACACTGGCTAAAGACGTGAGATTTTATGTCTCCTCCTGCTCAGTGTGTGCTCAGAGCAAGGCTCCACGGCACCTACCTAGAGGGAAATTACAACCCCTCCCCGTTCCACAACGGCCGTGGACACATTTATCGGTGGATTTTCTTACCGACCTTCCCCCATCCCAGGGAAGTACTACGATCCTGGTCGTTGTGGATCGGTTTTCTAAGTCCTGTCGTCTTATTCCGTTGCCCGGTCTTCCTACGGCCCTGCAGACTGCTGAGGCTTTGTTTACCCATGTCTTCCGGCACTATGGGGTGCCTGAGGACATAGTCTCTGATCGGGGTCCCCAATTCACGTCCATAGTGTGGAGGGCGTTTATGGAGAGACTGGGGGTCTCGGTTAGCTTAACCTCAGGTTTTCACCCCGAGAGTAATGGGCAGGCGGAGCGCGTTAACCAGGATGTGGGCAGGTTTCTGCGGTCCTACTGTCGGGACCGGCCTGGTGAGTGGGCAAGGTATGTTCCATGGGCCGAACTAGCCCAGAACTCCTTACGCCACTCCTCTACTAACTTGTCTCCTTTTGAGTGTGTGTTAGGTTACCAGCCGGTCCTGGCATGGAGCCAAGACCGAGGCTCCTGCGGTGGAGGAATGGGTACAGCGCTCCAAGGACACCTGGAAAGCCGTTCAGGACTCATTACGGTTAGCGGGAGAACGGCAGAAGAGGAGTGCTGACCAGCACCGCAGTGAGACCCCCGTCTTTGCACCGGGGGACAGGGTCTGGCTCTCGACCCGAAACCTGTCCCTCCGCCTGCCCTGTCGGAAGCTGGGGCCGCAGTGTGTGGAGCCGTTCAAAGTCCTGAGGAGAATAAACGAGGTGTGTTATAGGTTACAACTTCCTAGGTATTACCGTATTAACCCCTCATTTCATGTGTCTCTCCTCAGGCCGGTGGTGGCTGGTCCCCTGCAAGAAGGTGAGGTGTCTGAGGTCCCTCCACCCCCTCTGGACATCGATGGGCCCCCGGCGTATACAGTTCGAGGCATTCTGGATTCTAGACGCCGGGTGGAGAGCCTACAGTACCTCGTGGACTGGGAGGGGTACGGCCCGGAGGAGAGATGCTGGGTTCCGGTGAGGGAAATTTTGGACCCTTCTCTCCAGATAGAATTCCACCACCTCCACCCGGATCGCCCAGCACCTCGTCCTCCGGGTCGTCCTCGAGGACGGTGGCGGCGCGCTGCGGGAGCCGCGCGTCAGGGGGGGGTTCTGTCATGACTTCCACAGAGGTTGGCTCTCCTGCCCGTTCGGGCTGTGCTCGGCGGTCGTCGTCACCGTCCTATTAGCCACTACCGATCCCTTTTCGGTTATCTGTTGGTTTTGTCTGATTGTTTTCACCTGTGTGTTAGTTAATTAGTATCTGTATATAATGTAGGTTGTCCCGCCCTTGTTTTGTGCGGGATTGTTTGTTTTTGTCATTTCGTTTCGGCTGTCGGTGTTTTTGTGTTTTATTTCTCCGGTTTGTCTGTTATTTCCTGTTTTGGATATTTTTCACCCTGTTTGTATTTTGGGTTGTCCGTGTTTATTGTTGTTCACCGGACAATAAACCTCTATTCACTATTTGCTCTCTGCGCCTGATTAGAAATCAGAAACCACCTTGATTAGAAACCACCTTGACTAGTCGTGACACATTTACTCAATAAAATCGTTTTTTTCTAATTATCATTCTTGAAAACGTTTGTATATTGTCTCATACAAAATATTACGATTACAGATTATTGTAAGAAAAAATCCCCCCCCAAAATATTACCCCACTGCAGCTCCCCAGCGATCCCACTAGGGGTCACGACCCAGACTTTGAACACCACTGATCTAGATGACCTAGGGTTAGCATTTCCTAACTGACAATGGCTTGATCTTGTTCTCTCATAAAACAATAAGGGACTCTGACTTAACTGATCAGAGATGAACATATCTAATTCAGTTACTACTGCACTTTTTGCAATTTAAGAACACAGAAGTATAGCTATGGTCACCAAGACTTGACTGGAAAAAATTAACGACGCTTCATCCCATTTCTTTATGGTTCAACAGCAAAATAACTGTCATCACTGACCCTATAAGAAGGGGAGACTAAGAGGATATCTTGATCTTGTTCTCTAAAAGAGAGTATAAAATTACACACTGGCTCCCGCACAATTCGGTGAACTATTTACCCAATAAATGACTTTGGTGTGTCTAAATCAAAACTGCAAAGCAGTGATTTCAACAGAGACACAGGTCGTTCACCAAAATAACCACGGAACACACAGTATCTTTACCTCGAACGTCAACTGGGACAACTCCTTCAGATCTGTGCTTCTGGCCTTCTCCGGGGCATCGATCTCCTGCCTTTTCTCAACGAGCAGCCACCTCTGCTGATTCTCTCCAGCTCCAGGAGGCCCTGGTCTGGGCCCAATCCTCCTCAGCCTGTCGCTGAGTCTGGTGGTATCCTCTTCCGCATTACCAGAAAGCCAGTTTACAACCATAAAAAGTTAATTCTGAGAAAAATAAACAATTCTATTATTTTCTATTCTATAAAATATCCTTATTGTTAAGACAAATATTGCCTTCTGGGAATAGCTAGCTAGCGTAATTAGTCACATTTTGATGAGTAGGGGAAAAGTATCTTACCCTCTTTCAGATGGCTATGAACCAAAAACAAACAGAAACAATATTTCTCTGTGAGGATCTTTCTGGCTCAAAAAATGTGTGGATGATGAGTGCACTGGCGAGTGTGTGTGTGTCTGATCCGCGGGGCCTCTGACGTCAATGCAGCCAGGAGAGGCCCAAATTAAACCAGGTCGTCGTAATGGGTCATGTGCAAAATCATAAACAGGTGGGGAGAGAGACACCTCAGCTGAAGTGTCAGGGGGTCGCTTGCCTCAAGCAGCAGGGAAGGAGGTAACCTTTGCCCCGCCATTTCACTCTATCCCCTTCTTCCTCCTCTCTCAGGGCTCTGTTGTCGGCTGGTGTTAAGGCGGCGCAAGTATCAACCACAAGTTATTTTGCAATTTCACAATTGTAAAAACTGGCACACTGGCCTTTTCCAGGCCTAACGCCAGGTTCGGAAAGTTACCTGTTTTATATCAGCACGCGTGCGCTCCGATGGGTGGGTAGGAAATATTTGAGGTGTGTCCTTAAAAAGAAGTCATAACCGCAGGAAGAGGTTTGGGGGTGGAAAAAATAATATTCTAAAGAGTACACTACATGGCCAAAAGTATGTGGACACCTGCTCATCTAACATCTCATTCCAAAATCATGGCCATTAATATGGAGTTGGTCCCCCTTTGCTGCTATAACAGCCTCCACTCTTCTGGGAAGGCTTTCCACTAGATGTTGGAACATTGTGCAGGGACTTGCTTCTATTCAGCTACAAGAGCATTAGTGAGGTCGGGCACTGATGTTGGGCGATTAGGTCTGGCTCGCAGTCGGCATTCCAATTCATCCTAAATGTGTTCGAAGGGGTTGAGGTCAGGGCTCTGTGCAGGTCAGTCAAGTTTCTCCACACCGATCTTGACAAACCATTTGTGTATGGAACTTGCTTTGTGCATGGGGGCATTGTCATGCTGAAACAGGAAAAGTCCTTCCCAAACTGTTGCCACAAATTTGGAAGCACAGAATCATCTAGAATGCCACTGTATGCTGTAGCGTTTGGATTTCCAGTCACAGAAACTAAGGGGCCGAACCATAAAAGACAGCCCCAGATGAATATTCCTCTGTCGTGGAAATTCATCCCCACGCCGTGGAAATTACCACCAGGTACACTCAAAGTGAATCATCCTTTATTATCAGTGCGCTGGAGAGGTCCCAACCAACTCAATACACCATAGTACATATGTTCAATCAGGAGCTCTGCTGGGGCAGTCCCGGCAGTTGTCTTATGTACTGCTATACACAGACAAGTTATATTTGCATGATTTAGCATCATTAATTAATCATTGCCATTTTGTTTAATTCATGTGATTGACCAATGCTGGTTCATAACATGTGACGGACCAATACATCATGATGCTTCTTCTCTCTGAGACCTTGAAACTGAGGTATCTTTCATTATCCAAACAAAAGGTCTGGGCGTACTGCCAAATTGCAGCGACTTATAGTGAGGATTTGTTCTGTCAGTCACTTGCATGAACACAGAAAACGGTTAAAAGCACATGAATAGAACACAGACATGAGTGATTAGAAAAGCACAAACATGAAACATTTCCAGCACAACTCCTCCACCAAACTTTACAGTTGGCACTATGCATTCGGGCAGGTAGCGTTCTCCTGGCATCCGCCAAATCCAGATTAGTCCGCGATTCATCACTCCAAAAAAACATGTTCCCCTGCTCCAGAGTCCAATGGCAGCAAGCTTTACGCCACTCCAGCCAACGCTTGGCGATCTTAAGCTTGTATGCTGCTGCCATTGGCCATGTTGTAAAAACATTAGTGTGCCTCGGGGGCCTCCATGATCAAATGCTGCTTTCACACATTGTTTTTCTGGTGAAGGGCAAAGTGATGCTCCTCCTCCTCCTCCTCTTCCTCCTCGTCCCAGCCTCCTAGGCCCCTGATGTAGTCTGAACCTTGTAAATGAAGGCTGTAAATCAGCCAGTTGAGCTGACACTATCCATCTGTGTGTGTGGCTAGATGATTCATTTGTATCCCTTAGGCCAGTGAAGAGGAGAGCTGGGTGACGTAACAATGCAGTGAATAAGTATTTTCCCCCTTTCTAATTCGCTCTACTTTTCATCTTCAACCTAAACCTAATATTAGATCAAGGGAATCTCCGTGAACAAATAACGCAACAATGGCATACTTATTTCCTTTATTTCCATAAACAAAGTTACGCAACACCCAATGCCCGTTGTGCGGAAAAGTAATTGCGCCCTTACACTCAATAACATGTTGTGCCACCTTTACCTGCAATGACTCCAACCAAACGCTTCCTGCAGTTGTTGATCAGCCTCTCATACCACTGTGGAGGAATTTTGGCCCACTTTTCCATGCAGAACTGCTGTAACTCAGCGACATTTGTGGGTTTTCAAACACGAACTGCTCAAACACGAAATGCCGCAACATTTCAAGTGGGATTAGGTCTGGATTTCTAAATTGCTGCTTTTTTTGTCATTTTCATGTAGACTTGATTGTGTGTTTTGGATCAAGCTTCAGCTCACAAAAATCATTGTTTTTCTGCATGACCCAGTTGCGCTTCAGCTCACAAAAATCATTGTTTTTCTGCATGACCCAGTTGCGCTTCAGCTTCAGCTCACAAAAAAAAATCATTGCTCACAAAAATCATTTTTTCTGCATGACCCAGCTTCAGCTCACAAAATCATTGTTTTTCTGCATCAGCTTCAGCTCACAAAAATCATTGTTTTTCTGCATGACCCAGTTGCGCTTCTCAGCTCACAAAAATCATTGTTTTTCTGCATGACCCAGTTGCGCTTCAGCTTCAGCTCACAAAAATCATTGTTTTTCTGCATGACCCAGTTGCGCTTCAGCTTCAGCTCACAAAAATCATTGTTTTTCTGATGGCCTGTTATCACAAAAATCATTGTTTTTCCTGCGCTTCAGCTTCAGCTCACAAAAATCATTGTTTTTCTGCATGACCCAGTTGCGCTTCAGCTTCAGCTCACAAAAATCATTGTTTTTCTGCATGACCCAGTTGCGCTTCAGCTTCAGCTCACAAAGGGATGGCCTGTTATTCTCCTGTAGAATTCTCTGATACAGAGCAGAATTCATGGTTCCTTCTATTAAGGCAAGTCGTCCAGTTCCTGAGGCAGCAAAGCATCCCCAAGCCATCACACTACCACCACCACGCTTGACCGTTGGTATGAGGTTCTTACTGTGGAATGCAGTGTTTGGGTTTCGCCAGGCATAATGGGACCCATGTTGTCCAAAAAAAGTGATACTTTTGAATCATCTGTCCATAGAACATTCTTCCAAGAGTCTTGATGATCATCCAGGTGCTTCCAGGTTCTTTTTTGGCAAACTTGAGTCAACGACACGAGTCCCATTATGCCTGGCGAAATTCAAACACTGCATTCCACAGCAAGAACATCATACCAACGGTCAAGTATGGAGGTGGTAGTGTGATGGTTTGGGGATGCTTTGCTGCCCCAGGACCTGGACGACGTGCCTTAATTCATTTGGTTTCTGTCATTGCAGGTAAAGGTGGCACAGACAGTTATTGAGTGTAAGGGGGCAATTCTTTTTTTCACACAGGGGAATTAAGTGTTGCATAACTTAAATTAAAATCAATCAAATAAGTATCTATTTTTGTTTAGATTTGTAAATTCAGGTTCCCTTTATCTAATATTAGGTTTTGGTTGAAGATTTTTTAAACATTCAGTATCAAAAATACGCAAAAACAGAGAAAGTCAGAAAGGGGGCAAATACTTTCCCACGACACTGAGGGTCCTGGGGTCTAGGATGCCTCCCAAATGGTACCCTATTCCAGATGAGCCTTTGACAAAAGTAGTGCACTAAATAGGTGATAGGGTGCCATTTGATACAGAGTACTAGTTTTCTCCTGCTTTCTCCTTACCAACCTCCAGCCTCCAACAGAAGACCAAAGCACTCAGAGTGTCTGTGACTGTCAGACGACAGAGTACTAGTTTTCTCCTGCCTTCTCCTTACCAACCTCCAGCCTCCAACAGAAGACCAAAGCACTCAGAGTGTCTGTGACTGTCAGACGACAGAGGACTAGTTTTCTCCTGCCTTCTCCTTACCAACCTCCAGCCTCCAACAGAAGACCAAAGCACTCAGAGTGTCTGTGACTGTCAGACGACAGAGTACTAGTTTTCTCCTGCCTTCTCCTTACCAACCTCCAGCCTCCAACAGAAGACCAAAGCACTCAGAGTGTCTGTGACTGTCAGACGACAGAGTACTAGTTTTCTCCTGCCTTCTCCTTACCAACCTCCAGCCTCCAACAGAAGACCAAAGCACTCAGAGTGTCTGTGACTGTCAGACGACAGAGTACTAGTTTTCTCCTGCCTTCTCCTTACCAACCTCCAGCCTCCAACAGAAGACCAAAGCACTCAGAGTGTCTGTGACTGTCAGACGACAGAGTACTAGTTTTCTCCTGCCTTCTCCTTACCAACCTCCAGCCTCCAACAGAAGACCAAAGCACTCAGTGTCTGTGACTGTCAGACGACTTCCAAATGGTGACCATGGCCTGAGATTGAGCAAGTCAAGGTCTGCTATGAAAGTTTATTAAGAGATCAGTAAGATATGTCACGTCAGAGAGACTTTACTTGCCTGCTATATAAATAATGTCTGCTATAAGACATTACATGTGATGTAATAAATGTATAAATATACAGTATAGGCTACAGCAGAGCCGTATAGAACCATGTACTGTATATCGATAGCTCTGGAATCCAGTGAATGCCCCTACGCTGTTCGTGAGTGGTGGCCTGCCCTGAGCCCTGGCTTGAATGGCCTAAGGCAGTGAGACTGTCTCCAGCCCTGGCCTGTGTGATGTGATGGAAGAGCCATATGTGTGTCTGGGACGTGAGTCATGTCTGAGTGCTGTGGCTGTGGTATTCAGTGACCATAAAGAAACCTCTCTCGTCTTCCAGGAGGAGTGGAGAAGGATGCCTGGCCAGACAAAGCTACCCACTGGACATAGACGCCAATTCAGCGTCTATTCCACATTAGAAACAACGTTGATTCAACCAGTGTGTGCCAAGTGGGTGCAGCCCATAGGAACACAGCCATGGCTGGACCAAACCAGACTAACTACAGTACAGGCCAAAGAAAAACTGCACAGTGTGTCTGGAACTAGCCTACCCGGGTCCCAGATCTGTTTCTGCAGTCTTGCCAACTCCATTGCTATCATTTAAGTGTTGGCAAGACAGCACAATGATATCTGTGACCAGGCTAGAACTAGCCTGCTTTCAACCAGGAATGAATCCCTCGTCCTTTGCAGTTACATTACTCATTGTCTCTTTCGTCTCGCGTGCTATGAGTAGTACGATCAGCAGACCCCAGAAAGCAACAGCATTCAAACCCAATCACCCAGAGCTGTGAAACGCTCTAGTCTAGCGCTTCCCTGGCCTGCTCTGGCCCACTCCGCTGAATTAACAACCCCTTTCTTGGGCTTGGCGAACCAAACAGACATAAACAACCACTTGTTTCCCTTGATTACTCGTTGTAGGGAAAAGTGGGGGAAAAAATCCCAATTCTGGGAATGGGGACAAGGGGGTACTGAGGGAGTTTTTTCATCTTCATAGCGTGACCAATTTGATGGTCATTCCTTTCTTCTTTTTTTCTCCTTTCGTGTGTGTTGAGGTCATTGGATGGATTGATTGTTTTACTACAGACTTCAGAAATCATTGCCTGGTGTCACGCACCCCTCCGAAATAAAACAGGTCTGCGACACAGAGGGAGCATTCTTCTGCCTCAGTGAGGGGGCTCTCTCTCTCACACACCCCCCTCTCCCAAAGTCCCACTCTCTCTGGAGTTATAAGCAGAGCCCTTCACAGAGCTCTATATTTGAGCGTGCGAACTCGGGTTGAGCGGCATCCAGATTTTCATATCGTCATACTGTCCTTCTCTCATCCCGGTATTACCGGCTTAGTACACAAAGGGGCGCCAAAAAACACAGAAATCCCATTGGGCATCCATTTCCAGAATGCTAACAAAATTAGCACAAGTAATAGTGAATTTCTATGGAAGCTGCTCTCTAAATATGCTAACGAGCTTTGACGAAAATTAACTAAGTGCAAAGACAGGCAATCCGACTCAAAGTTATACATAAACTCAGCAACAACAAAAAACGTCCTCTCACTGTCAACTGCGTTTCTTTTCAGCAAACTTAACATGTGTAAATATTGGTATGGACATAAGATTCAACAACAGACATAAACTGTCTGACTTAGAGAAATGTAATAATGTGTCCCTGAACAAATGGGGGGGGGGTCAATTAAAAGTAACAGTAAGTCAGTATCTGGTGTGGCCACTAGCTGCATTAAGTACTTCAGTGCATCTCCTCCTCATGGACTGCACCAGAATAGCCAGTTCTTGCTGTGAGATGTTACCCCAATCTTCCACCAAGGCACCTGCAAGTTCCCGGACATTTCTGGGGGGAATGGCCCTATCCCTCACCCTCTGATCCAATAGGTCCCAGACGTGCTCAATGGGATTGAGATCCGGGCTCTTCGCTGGCCATGGCAGAACACTGACATTTCTGTCTTGCAGGAAATCACGCACAGAACAAGCAGTATGGCTGGTGGCATTGTCATGCTGGAGGGTCATGTCAGGATGAGCCTGCAGGAAGGATACCACATGAGGGAGGAGGATGTCCTCCCTGTAGCGCACAGCGTTGAGATTGCCTGCAATGACAACAAGCTCAGTCCGATGATGCTGTGAAACACCACCCCAGACCATGACAGACCCTCCACCTCCAAATCGATCCCGCTCCAGAGTGCAGGCCTCTGTGTAACGCTCATTCCTTCGACGATAAACACGAATCCGACCATCACCCCGAGTGAGACAGAACTGTGACTCATAGTGAATGACCTGCAGAGAGCTGGGACCAAAGTAACAAAGCCTACCATCAGTAACACACTACGCTGCCAGGGACTCAAATCCTGCAGTGCCAGACGTGTCCCCCTGCTTAAGCCAGTACATGTCCAGGCCCGTCTGAAGTTTGCTAGAGAGCATTTGGATGATCCAGAAGAAGATTGGGAGAATGTCATATGGTCAGATGAAACCAAAATATAACTTTTTGGTAAGAACTCAACTCGTTGTGTTTGGAGGACAAAGAATGCTGAGTTGCATCCAAAGAACACCATACCTACTGTGAAGCATGGGGGTGGAAACATCATGCTTTGGGACTGTTTTTCTGCAAAGGGACCAGGAAGACTGATCCGTGTAAAGGAAAGAATGAATGGGGCCATGTATCGTGAGATTTTGAGTGAAAACCTCCTTCCATCAGCAAGGGCATTGAAGATGAAACGTGGCTGGGTCTTTCAGCATGACAATGATCCCAAACACACTGCCCGGGCAACGAAGGAGTGGCTTCGTAAGAAGCCATGTACCTATGATGAAAATTACAGGCCTCTCTCATCTGTTTAAGTGGGAGAACTTGCACAATTGGTGGCTGACTAAATACTTTTTGCCCCACTGTATATGTTGAAAGCAAACTTAAAGATACCAAAACCAATTTAGTCCAATCAATGTTACGAAATATCATGTGTCTGTCCATGGTACTGATTTCTGTCTGTGTGTGTCTGTTTGCGTGCGTGAATGCCTGTGAGCAAGAAAAAATAGAAATAAAAAAGAACTCACCATAATTGTAAACTAGTTGAACGCCAATGCCATCCTCCTCTCTTTCATGTTGGCAAAACGATCTACATCTCTGTTACACGTTTAGTTTTTGTTTTCATAGGCTCCCGAGCTAAAATGACTTCTAGCCTAACTTCCTGGCATGGGCATAAATGTACCAGCTAAGTTAGCCAGCTAGTTAACATGAGCTTACTAGGTTACGTAATGCAGTTCAATTATCTCAGGCACAATATATTCATTTATGGTTAGCTCAGAATCGCCGTCATAATCATTGCCCTGTACAGAGATTTAAGTTAAAACCACAAATACAAATCCACATCTCCATCCATGACTTATGGAAGGGACGATTTAGCACGCTAGACGTTTGTCTGACAGTGATGTCGTTTTGCTTAGGATGTGATTTGATTGGTGTGAAGCAAAATCCAAACTGGCCTCCATTGGGGGCCGTTTTGCTGCGACAGTTGAGCTCAACTCAACGCTGATTGGCAAATTATTTTATATATTTTTTTTATCAAGGGAGGCCAAATGCTTGCTGGCATCAATCAATCAAATGCTACAGTGACAACATTTCCTAATCCTTTGCTCCAGACAGCATCAGATACATTTGTATCTGTTTGTCACACATACTGAGACAGAGGGGGCACTGTTTCCCTCGCTCTGATGCTTCGCCGGTGAGATTTAGCCACTTGTGAATTGACAAAATGGTGAAAACACATTGTTTTATTGGTAAAATATTTTAAGAAGCCTGGCTTCCCTTGGCATCGCTGAATACACACCACTGGCTTTAGTTGCACTTGTTCACTCTGACGAGAATTCAAGGGTCATTCTATCATCAGACAGTGCTCTGAATGGTGCTACTATTCTCCTATATTTTTCTTGGTGTAGCCAGCCTACTTTTCTCTGATAAAATGCAAGATTAACTTTAAGCAAAACATCAAGGAAATGTAGCTGGATACATTATTTCTATGATAAAACATTAGACATAGGATGGCCATGCATAGTTTTAGCCCCAAAATATCTTGCCTTTTCATTGTAAGCTCATTTACTTGTGTGGCTACCAGCCAAAGTGTCACAATTCGGTTGTCATCTGATGAAAATGAAGCTATTTTCTGCCAAATGTGTTGCGCTAATGTATCGTCTGTGAAGGAAAACTATAGTTGCAAGTCCCTGATCCCTCTATTGAAGCTAAAAAAACAACAACACTTGACTTTCAATATAAAACACGACCCTTGTCGATACACAGCTGGACTCATCAGCTCCCGCTTTCTCCTGTTGTGCCAAACAAACACGTGACTGGTTGAACTATTCTGGGGAACTACGGTAAGCCTCATAATGTACAATAACGTAACAGGTGAAATGAAGAACGCAATCTGCATATTACACAAGTTGACTGCAGGTATTTACTTGAAAAGTAGCTAAAAAAGAAACTCAAATCTAAAAGAAATAGTTTCCATGGTATTGGCACTATTGAAAAACCATCCTGTGGCTATTTCTATATACATGGTATACCGCCCAAGCCTAGTGCGAACACACACACACACACACACACACACACACACACACACACACACACACACACACACACACACACACACACACACACACACACACACACACACACACACACACACACACACACACACACACACACACACACTGCAGAGCATCTGTTGCTGCTGTTGTGTTCCAGGCCGTTACGATTAAGTTATGTTTCATTTTTCAGTGTCTGGTTGGCTCCTTTTCTGTGAATGACGCACAGCAGAATAACACTGAATAACTGTAACAATACCCCTCCAATCCTCCACTTCCTAAGCATCTGCTGTTTAGGGTGGGGGATTGGGGACTTGGTCTATGACTCCAACCACTTGAGTTCTCCTGTGAAATAAAAACAGATATCGAGCATATCCACAGAGAGAGTGAGGAACTGGGGGAGTACAGTTCAGTGGAGCTGCCAGAAGACAGACGGGAGAAAACAGGAGAAAGCAAGGGGAGGCAAGAGAAAGCAGGGGGAGACAGGGGCAGGAGAAAGCAGGGGGACAGAGGGAGGCAGGAGAAAGCAGGGGGAGACAGGGGCAGGCAGGAGAAAGCAGGGGGACAGAGGGAGGCAGGAGAAAGCAGGGGGAGACAGAGGCAGGAGGAGAAAGCAGGGGGAGACAGGGGCAGGAGAAATCAGGGGGAGACAGGGGCAGGAGAAATCAGGGGGACAGAGGGAGGCAGGAGAAAGCAGGGGGAGACAGGGGCAGGAGAAAGCAGGGGGAGACAGGGGCAGGAGGAAGCAGGGGGAGACAGGTGCAGGAGAAAGCAGGGGGACAGAGGGAGGCAGGAAGCAGGGGGAGACAGGAAGCAGGGGGAGACAGGGGCAGGAGAAGGGGGAGACAGAGGCAGGAGACAGGGGGAGACAGGGCAGGAGAAAGCAGGGGGAGACAGAGGCAGGAGAAAGCAGGGGGAGACAGAGGCAGGAGAAAGCAGGGGGAGACAGAGGCAGGAGAAAGCAGGGGGAGACAGAGGAAGGAGGAAGCAGGGGGAGACAGAGGGCAGGGGGAGAAAGCAGTGGGGCAGGAGAAAGCAGGGGGAGACAGGGGCAGGAAAAAGCAGGGGGAGACAGAGGCAGGAGAAAGCAGGGGGAGACAGAGGCAGGAGAAAGCAGGGGGAGACAGAGGCAGGAGAAAGCAGGGGGAGACAGAGGCAGGAGAAAGCAGGGGGAGACAGAGGCAGGAGAAAGCAGGGGGAGACAGAGGCAGGAGAAAGCAGGGGGAGACAGAGGAAGGAGGAAGCAGGGGGAGACAGAGGCAGGAGGAAGCAGGGGGAGACAGAGGCAGGAGGAAGCAGGGGGAGACAGAGACAGGAGGAAGCAGTGGGAGACAGAGACAGGAGGAAGCAGTGGGAGACAGAGGCAGGAGGAAGCAGGGGAGACACTGAGAACAGAGAGTGAGGAGAGGAGACAACATTAACACAAACAAAAGTTAGCCTCACTCCCGACGTCTTTCCCCCTCACTCTAGTGTTTCTGTTCTGAAGCAAGGAGAAGGGTATAAACCAGCTAAACACTGGAACTTTCCCTCTGCAACTGAGATCACATCTACAGGTGTGTTCAGAAGACACAGTTGAAGTCAGAGGTTTACATACACTTAGGTTGGAGTCATTAAAACTAGTTTTTCAACCACTCCACATATTCTTGTTAACAAACTACAGTTTTGGCAAGTCGGTTAGGACATCTACTTTGTTCATGACACAAGTAATTTTTCCAACAATTGTTTACAGACCGATTATTTCACTTATAATGGTCACACCCTGACCTTAGAGGGCATTTATATTTCTCTATTTGGTTCGGTCAGGGTGTGATTTGGGTGGGCATTCTAGTTTGTCTATTTCTTTGATGGCCATGTATGGTTCCCAATCAGACGCAGCTGTCTATCGTTGTCTCTGATTGGGAATCATACTTAGGCATCCTGTTTTCCACCTGAGTTTGTGGGATCTTGTTTTTGCACAGAAGCTGTTTAGCCCTGCAGAACTTTACGTTTGTTTATCTTTTGTTGTTTTGGGATGTTCATTCTAAATAAAGAAGATGTTTCCACGCTGCGCTTTGGTCTCATGCCAACGACGGACTTAACAATAATTCACTGCATCACAATTCCAGTGGGTCAGAAGTTTACTTACACTAAGTTGACTGTGCCTTTAAACGGCTTGGAAAATTCCAGAAAAGGATGTCATGGCTTTAGAAGCTTCTGTTAGGCTAATTGACATCATTTGAGTCAATTGGAGGTGTACCTGTGGATGTATTTCAAGGCCTACCTTCAAACTCAGTGCCTCTTTAATTGACATCATTGGCAAATCAAAAGAAATCAGCCAAGACCTCAGAAATCAGAAATTGTAAACCTCCACAAGTCTGGTTCATCCTTGGGAGCAATTTAAAAATGGCTGAAGGTAACACGTTCATCTGTACAAACAATAGTACGCAAGTATAAACACCATGGGACCACGCAGCCGTCATACAGCTCAGGAAAGAGAGTCGTTCTGTCTCCAAGATGAACGTACTTAGGTGTGAAAAGTGCAAATCAATCCTAGAACAACAGCAAAGGACCTTGTGAAGATGCTGGAGGAAACAGGTACAAAAATATCTATATCCACCATAAAACGAGTCTTATATAGACATAACCTGAAAGGCTGCTCAGCAAGGAAGCCACTGCTCCAAAACCGCCATAAAAAAGCCCGACTACAGTTAGCAACTGCACATGGGGACAAAGATTGTACTTTTTGAAGAAATGTCCTCTGGTCTGATGAAACAAATATATATAAATAGAACTGTTTGGCCATAATGACCATTGTTATGTTTGGAGGAAAAAGGGGGAGTCTTGCAAGCCGAAGAACATAATTTCAACCACAAAGCATCATGTTGTGGGGGTGCTTTGCTGCAGGAGGGACTGGTGCACTTCACAAAATAGATGGCATCATGAGGAAAGAACATTATGTGGATATATTGAAGCAACATCTGAAGACATCAGTCAGGAAGTTAAAGCTTGGTCGCAAATGGGTCTTCCAAATGGACAATGACCCCAAGAATATTTCCAAAGTTGTGGCAAAATGGCTTAAGGACAACCAAGTCAAGGTATTGGGGTGGTCATCCCAAAACCCTGACCTCAATCCCATAGAAAATGTGTGGGCAGAACTGAAAAAGCATGTGCGAGCAGGGAGGCCTACAAACCTGACTCAGTTACACCAGCTCTGTCAGGAGGAATGGGCCAAAATTCACCCAACTCATTGTGGGAAGCTTGTGGAAGGCTCCCAGAAACGATTGACCCAAGATAAACAATTTAAAGGCAATGCTACCAAATACTAATTGAGTGTATGTAAACTTCTGACCCACTGGGAATGTGATGAAAGAAATAAAAGCTGAAATAAATCTCACATTCTTAAAATGAAGTGGTGATCCTAACTGACCTAAGACAGGGACTTTTTTAATAGGATTAAATGTCAGTAGTTGTGAAAAACTGAGTTGACATGTATTTGGCTAAGGTGTATGTAAACTTCCGACTTCAAATGTAACTGCTGTGTGACCAACAGGATTTGCTCATATCAACTGATCAGTGGAGGCTGCTGAGGGAAGGACGGCTCATAATCATGGCTTCAATGGAGGCAATGGAATGGTATCAACCACATGTTTGATACCATGCCATTGACTCCATTCCAGCCATTATTATGAGCCGTCCTCCCCTCAGTAGCCTCCAATGCAACTGATGTCTCATCTCCTCCTCGCCAGTCGATAGGTGTGTGTGTGTGTGTGTGTGTGTGTGTGTGTGTGTGTGTGTGTGTGTGTGTGTGTGTGTGTGTGTGTGTGTGTGTGTGTGTGTGTGTGTGTGTGTGTGTGTGTGTGTGTGTGTGTGTGTGTGTGTGTGTGTGTGTGTGTGTGTGTGTGTGTGTGTGAGAGAGAGTACAGAATTTTGGGTTCAATGTGTACTGTATCATAGCTCTGCCTAGGCCCTGTCATGGCAGAGGCGTTGGCATGACAACAGCACCAGAGGCAGGCTGAGCCATTACGATTTGTCAGTTTTATGCATTATAATACTCATAGTATTTTTGCCAAGTGGCGTGCATATGAACTCAAGATAGTGCATTTAGATTGTTACAGAGCATAAAACAACAGCCCCTCTTGAGGTTCTTGAGAGAACAGGAAGTGAGAGAAGGGAAGAAGTACATTTGAGCAGCAGCAAGAGATGAAAAAACACGACTGATTCATACCCAAGAAGACTCGAGGCTGTAATCGCCGACAAAGGTGCTTCAACAAAGTACTGAGTAAACGGTCTGAAAACATGTGTAAATAACCTATTTCTGTTTTCAAATTGCAACCATTTCTAAAAACTTGTTTTCGCTTTGTGATTACGGGGTATTGCGTGTAGATTGATGGAGGGGGGAAATGATTTAATCCATTTTAGAATAAGGCTAACATAACAAAATGTGGAAAAGGGGAAGGGGTCTGAATACTTTCCGAAAGCACTGTATCCATAATAATCTAATCATGTAGACTAACCTACATGGGATGGAAACTTAAGCGAAAAAGGCAGCTTCATTAAATAGTGCTGGCAAAACGCCATTCTCAACGTCAACAGTGAAGAGGCGACTCCGGGACTCTGGCCTTCTAGGCAGAGTTGCAAAGAAAAAGCCATATCTGAGACTGGCCAATAAAAATAACAGATTAAGCAAAATAACACAGACACTGGACAGAGGAACTCTGCCAAGAAGGCCAGAATGCCGGAGTCGCCTCTTCACTGTTGACAATGAGACTGGTGTTTTGCGGGTACTATTTAAAGAAGCTGCCAGTTGAGGACTTGCGAGGCATCTGTTTCTCAAACTAGGCACTCTATTGTACTTGTCCTCTTGCTCAGTTGTGCACCAGGGCCTCCCACTCTTTCTATTCTGGTTAGAGCCATTTTGTGCTGTTCTGTGAAGGGAGTAGTACACAGCATTGTACGAGATCTTCAGGTTATTGGCAATTTCACGCATAGAATAGCCTTCATTTCTCAGAATAAGAATAGACTGATGAGTTTCAGAAGAAAGTTATTTGTTTCTGGCCATTTTGAGCATGTAATCTAACCCACAAATGCTGATGCTCCAGATACTCAACTAGTCTAAAGAAGGCCAGTTATATTGCTTCTTTAATCAGAACAACAGTTTTCAGCTGTGCTAACATAATTGCAAAAGGGTTGTCTAATGATCAATTAGCCTTTTAAAATTATAAACTTGGATTAACTAACATAACGTGCCATTGGAACACAGGAGTGTTGAACTCTGATAATGGGCCTCTGTACGCCTATGTAGATATTCCATAAATAGTCTACAATAGTCATTTACAACATTAACAATGTGTTTCTGATCAATTTGATGTTATTTTAAATGGACAAAAAAATAGTATTTTATTTTGTCACGATCGTCGTATGGAGTAGACCAAAGCGCAGCAAAGAACACTGAAACAAAAACAACAAAACGAACGTGACGCTATGATAACGAGTGCTGACACAGGCAACTACACATAGACAATAACCCACTAAATACCCACTGCTCTGGCAGCTCCTGGCTGGCTGACGGCTCTGGAAGCCCCTGGCTGGCTGACGGCTCTGGCAGCTCCTGGCTGGCTGACGGCTCTGGCAGCCCCTGGCTGGCTGGCGGCTCTGGCAGCTGCTGGCTGGCTGACGGCTCAGGACAGACGGGAGACTCTGGCGGCTCAGGACAGACGGGAGACTCTGGCGGCTCAGGACAGACGGGAGACTCTGGCGGCTCAGGACAGACGGGAGACTCTGGCGGCTCAGGACAGACGGGAGACTCTGGCGGCTCAGGACAGACGGGAGACTCTGGCGGCTCAGGACAGACGGGAGACTCTGGCGGCTCAGGACAGACGAGGCGCACTGTAGGCCTGGTGCGTGGTGCCGGCACTGGTGGTACTGGGCCGAGGACACACACCTCAGTGTGAGTGCGGGGAGGATGAACAGGGAGAACTGGGCTCTGGCAACGCACAGGAAGCCCGGCGCGGGGGGCTGCCACCGGAGGGCTGGTGCATGGAGATGGCACCGGATAAACCGGACAGAGAAGGTGCACTGGAGATCTGGAGCACCGACCCTGACCAACCTTACCTGGTTGAATGCTCCCCGTAGCCCGACCAGTGCGGCGAGGTGGAATAGCCCACACTGGGCTGTGCAGGCGAACCGGGGACACCATGCGTAAGGCTGGTGCCATGTATGCCAGCCCGAGGAGACGCACTGGAGACCAGATGAGTAGAGCCGGCTTCATGGCACCTGGCTCGATGCCCACTCTAGCCCGGCAGATACGAGGAGCTGGAATGTACAGCACCGGGCTATGCACATGCACCGGGGACACCGTGCGCTCCACCGCATAACACGTTGCCTGCCCGGTACAACGCCCTCCCTCTCCACGGTAAGCACGGGGAGCTGGCGCAGGTCTCCTACCTGACTTCGCCACACTCCCCAATACATTTTTGGGGCTGCCACTCGGGCTTCCAGCCGCGCCGCCATGCGGCCTCCTCATCCCGGCGCCTCTCTGCTTTCGCTGACTCTAGCTCTGCTTTGGGACGGCGATATTCCCCTGGCTGTGCCCAGGGTCCTTTGCCGTCCAGAATCTCTTCCCAAGTCCAAAAGTCCTGCGATTGCTGCTGCTGTCCGTTACCATGCCGCTTGGTCCATATTCTGTCACAATCGTCGTATGGACTAGACCAAAGCGCAGCGTGGTGTGAATCCATTCTTTTATTGAATGACGAAAAACACAAAGAACTCTTAAACTTAAACAGAAAATATTCTAAAACCTGTTTTCTCTTTGTGATTATGGGGTTTTGTGTGTAGATTGCTGAGGATTTTTAATTTTTTGAATAAGGCTGTAACGTAACAAAATGTGGAAAAACTCACTACTTTACAAAGGCACTGGACAGACAGACAGACAGACAGACAGACAGACAGACAGACAGACAGACAGACAGACAGACAGACAGACAGACAGACAGACAGACAGACAGACAGACAGACAGACAGACAGACAGACAGACAGACAGGACACCGTAGCCAAATAAATTTAAACTCATTTTTTCAAAACTCCTGACATTTAATCCTTGTAAAAATCCCCTGTTTTAGGTCAGTTAGGATCACCACTTTATTTTAAGAATGTGAAATGTCAGAATAATAGAAGACAGAATGATTTATTTCAGCTTTTATTTCTTTCATCACATTCCCAGTGGGTCATACGTTTACATACCCTCAATTAGTATTTGGTAGCATTGCCGTTAAATTGTTTAACTTGGGTCAAACATTTAGGGTAGCCTTCCACAAGCATCCCTCAATAAGTTTGGTGAATTTTGGCCCATTCCTCCTGACAGAGCTGGTTTAACTGAGTCAGGTTTGTTGGCCTCCCTGCTCGCACACGCTTTTTCAGTTCTGCCCACAAATGTTCTATGGGATTGGGGTCAAGGCTTTGTGATGGCCACTCCAATACCTTGACATGGTTGTCCTTAAGCCATTTTGCCACAACTTGGGGTCATTGTCCATTTGGAAGACCCATTTGCGACCAAGCTTTAACTTCCTGACTGATGTCTTGAGATGTTGCCTCAATATATCCACATAATTCTCCTCCCTCATGATGCCATCTATTTTGTAAAGTGCACCAGTCCCTCCTGCAGCAAAGCACCCCCACAACATGATGCTGCCACACCCGTGCTTCACGGTTGGGATGGTGTTCTTCGGCTTGCGAGCATCCCCCTTTTCCTCCAAACATAACAATGGTCATTATGGCCAAACAGTTCTATTTTTGTTTCATCAGACCAGAGGACATTTCTTCATGTGCAGTTGCAAACAGTCATTTGGCTTTTTTTATGGCGGTTTTGGATCAGTAGCTTCTTCCTGTGGGTATAGATACTTTTGTACCTGTTTCCTCCAGCATCTTCACAAGGTCCTTTGCTGTTGTTCTAGGATTGATTTGCACTTTTCGCACCTAAATACGTTCATCTCTAGGAGACAGAACGCGTCTCCTTCCTGAGCGGTACGACAGCTGCGTGGTCCCATGGTGTTTATTCTTGCTTACTATTGTTTGTACAGATGAACGTGGTACCTTCAGGCGTTTGGAAATTGTTCCCAAGGATGATTTCTGAGCTCTTGGCTGATTTCTTTTGATTTTCCCATGATGTCAGGCAAAGAGGCACTGAGTTTGAAGGTAGGCCTTGAAATACATCCACAGGTACACCTCCAATTGACTCAAATGATGTCATTAAGCCTATCAGAAGCTTCAAAAGCTATGACATTATTTTCTGGAATTTTCCAAGCTGTTTAAAGGCACAGTCAACAGTGTGTCTAAACTTCTGACCCACTGGGATTGTGATTAGAGGTCGACTGATTATGATTTTTCAACACCGATGCTGATTCTGATTATTGGAGGACCAAAAAAAGGCGATACCGATTAATCGGCCAATTTTTAGTTATTTATTTGTTATTAATGACAATTACAACAATATTGAATTAACACTTATTTTAACTTAATATAATACATCAATCAAATCAATTTAGCCTCAAATAAATTATGAAACATGTTCAATTTGGTTTAAATAATGCAAAAACAAAGTGTTGGATAAGAAAGTAAAAGTGCAATATGTGCCATGCAAGAAAGCTAACGTTTAAGTTCCTTGCTCAGAACATGAGAACATATGAAAGCTGGTCGTTCCTTTTAACATGAGACTTCAATAGTCCCAGGTAAGAAGTTTTAGGTTGAGGTTATTTTAGGAATTATAGGACTATTTCTCTCTGTACCATTTGTATTTCATATACCTTTGAGTATTGGATGTTCTTATAGGCACTTTAGTATTGCCAGTGTAACAGTATAGCTTCAGTCCCTCTCCTCACCCCTACCTGGGCTCAAACCAGGAACACATCGACAACAGCCACCCTCGAAGCATCGTTACCCATCACTCCACAAAACCCGCAGCCCGAAGCATCATTACCCATGCAGAGCAAGGGGAACAACCACTCCAAGTCTTAGAGAGAGTAAAGTGACGTTTGAAACGCTATTAGTGCGCACCCCGCTAACTAACTAGCCATTTCACATCGGTTACACCAGCCTAATCTCGGGAGTTGATAGGCTTGAAGTCATAAACAGCGCAATGCTTGAAGCATTGCGACGAGCTGTTGGCTTACGCACGAAAGTGCTGTTTGAATGAATGCTTACGAGCCTGCTGTTGCCTACCACCACTCAGTCAGACTGCTCTATCAAATATCAAATCATAGACTTAATTATAACATAATAACACACGGTAATACGAGCCTTAGTTCATTAATATGGTCAAATCTGGAAACTATAATTTCGAAAATAAACCGTTCCGTATCATCTCTAACGGGTGGCATCCATAAGTCTATATATTCTTGTTACATTGCACAACCTTAAATGTCATAATTACTTAAAATTCTGGCAAATTAGTTCGCAACGAGCCAGGCGGCCCAAACTGTTGCATATACCCTGACTCTGCATTCAATGAACGCAAGAGTAGTGACACAATTTCCCTAGTTTAATATCGCCTGCTAACATGAATTTCTTTTAACTAAATATGCAGGTTTAAAAATATATACTTCTGTGTATTGATTTTAAGAAAGGCATTGATGTTGACAGTTAGGTACATTCTTGCAACGATTATGTTTTTTTTCGCAAATGCTCTTTTGTTAAAACCTGTTACGGCTAGACGTTCCGCTAGCGGAACCCCTCGAAAACATCTGGTGAAATGGCAGAGCGCCAAATTCAAATTAAATTACTATAAATATTAAACTTTCATGAAATCACACATGCAATACACCAAATTAAAGCTACACTTGTTGTTAATACACTTGTTGTTAATCCAGCCAACGTGTCAGATTTCAAAAAGGCTTTACGGCAAAAGCAAACCATGCGATTATCTGAGGACAGTACCCCATCAAACAAACACAGACAATCATATTTCATCCCGCCAGGTGCGACACAAAACTCAGAAATAATGATATAATTCATGCCTTACCTTTGAAGAACTTATTTTGTTGGCACTTCAAAATGTCCCATAAACATCAAACGATCCTTTTGTTTGATAAATTCCGTCGTCTCCAAAATCTCCATTTATTTGGCGCGTTTGATCCAGAGAAACACGCGCAACATGACTACAAAATATCTAATAAGGTACCTGTAAACTTGTTCCAAACATTTCAAACAACTTTGCTAATATAACTTTAGGTATTTTTTTATGCAAATAATCGAAAACATTTAAGACGGTATAAAATGTGTTCAATACCGGAAGAAAATAAAGTGGAGCGAGCTTTTAGTTCGCGCGCCCCAACCACAACAGTACACTAGACTGGACCCTAGTTCTGAACAGCCCCACAAAGTAGAAGTCCTAACCGACTTGCCAAAACTATAGTTTGTTAAATAGAAATTTGTGGAGTGGTTGAAAAACAAGTTTTAATGTCTCCAACCTAAGTGTATGTAAACATCTGACTTCAACTGTATATACATACATACAGTACCAGTCAAACATTAGGACACACCTACTCACTCATTTTCTACATTGTAGAATAATAGTGAAGACATCAAAACTAAGAAATAACACATATGGAATCATTTAGTAACCAAAAAAGTGTTAAACAAATCAAAATATATTTGAGATTCTTCAAAGTAGCCACTCCTAGCCTTGATGACAGCTTTGCACACGCTTGGCATTCTCTCAACCAGCTTCTCATGGAATGCTTTTTCAACAGCGTTGAAGGAGTTCCCACGTGCTGAGCACTTATTGGCTGCTTTTCTTTCACTCTGCGGTCCAACTCATTCCAAACCATCTCAATTGGGTTGAGGTCAGGTGATCGTGGAGGCCAGGTCATCTGATTCAGCACTCCATCACTCTCCTTCTTGGTCAAATAGCCCTTACACAGCCTGGAGGTTTGTTGGGTCATTGTCTCGTTGAAAATAAAATTATAGTCCCACTAAGCACAAACTAGATGGATGGCGTATTGCTGCAAAATGCTTTGGTAGCCATGCTGGTTAAGTGTGCCTTGAATTCTAGATATATCACTGACAATGTCACCAGCAAAGCACCCCCACATCTCCTCCTCCTCCTCCATGCTTCACAGTGGGAATCACACATGCGGGAGATCATCTGTTCACCTACTCTGCGTCTCACAAGGACACGGTGGTTAGAACCAAAAATCTCAAATTTGGACTCATCAGACCAAAAGACAGATTTCCACTAGTCTCTTCTTGGTGTGATGGTTTGGGGGTGCTTTGCTGGTGACACTGTCAGTGATTTCGTTAGAATTCAAGGCACACTTAACCAGCATGGTTTGCGTTTAGTGGGACTATAATGTATTTTTAAGAAGCTGGTTTAGAGAATGCCAAGAGTGTGCAAAGCTGTCATCAAGGCAAAGGGTGGCTACTTTGAAGAATCTCAAATATATTTGATTTGTTTAACATTTGTTTTGGTTACTACATGATTCCATATGTGTTATTTCACAGTGTTGAGGTCTTCACTATTATTCTACCATGTAGAAAATAGTACAAATAAATTAAAATTAGTAGTTGTGTCAAAACGTTTGACTGGTACTGTAGCTTAATTTACAAAGCTAACAGACTGAATTTTAACATCTACCCTCCCAGAAAAAAAATCTCCCACTTTTCATGGCTATTTCTGAGTCTTTCCCTTTAAATTGCCATAGAAATGTCCCTCGCAACGTTGATTGGTCGGGGTTACAGTTCAGTACAGCCGAAACTGACGAGGTTATTTAGTTGAGTTTGATTGGTCCAAAGCCGAAATATGGTCTAGATATTACAAATAGCTGTGCGGTCTAAACTAGCAACGGTCACACCACAAACTAACGTTATGATTTAATCACGTGATAATATTGTAGAGAACAATTTAATGGTATGTAATTTATGTATAATGGCATAGGATAAATAAAACAAAGTAGACATTAATTAGTAGCACCCTCTTGAATTTACCCATATTCCACTACATTCTAGAGTAAGTACCATCCCGAAAACAAATGGGTCCCCGCTGAAAAACTTTGAAAGCCATTGACATAATGCATTTGCCAACCTTACTTTGTTACAGAAACGTTGTGTTTTAACGCCCAGGGAATCCAGTGTAGCTCTACTGGAAAAGCCAGCCGACTTCACCACAACACATGTCCCTGTGCTGCTTCACTCGTGACAAGCACAGCGACATGTGCATATCAAGTCTAATGATGCGGAGACACCGTTACTGAACTAACTACATGGCAATTCTGTCGAATAAATACCTATTTTACACTGCAGAGAGAAGACGACGGACGCACAGGTGAATATCATCATGTGTTACAATTTGAATTTGTTTTGGAAGGTGGAGTAGAGATGTTTTGAAAGCGCTTCCTTGTTGATAAATTATTGCGTAATCTGTGTTCGATTGGGTGCGGAAATGTTATTGTTTCTTCTCGACCGTCGGAGATCTTTGAAAGTTTCAATATGAGTCGGATGAACCATGATGATTATGAAGGGCGCAAGACAGAAGAGAGGGAGGCTATTAGGAGCATAAAATAAGATCTTAAATTATAACTTCAAAGTTATAATATATATATATAACTTCAACAGATCGCTTCATAACACTGCAACCTCCTGAAACACGTTACTAACTTTCCTCTATACTTTTGAAACAGAATATTATTATGAACATCTGATTTTACATTTTCTAAACATGTTTTTTTGAACTTGTGATGCAGCGATAACTACACTGGATCAAATTAGTCTATTACATTTACATTTAAGTCATTTAGCAGATGCTCTATATTGTAACATGTGACTAATGTTACAGTGTGAATCAACATTTGAATAATATATAAAAATGTATATTTGAAAATCCCCTTCCCTACAAAGAACAAAAAAAAATCACTATCTATATAGTTGTTATTATTGGTAGGTCTATATTATAAGGTCAGGCTAATTTTAAGCCATAAGGCCCAAGGGGGTGTGGTATTTTTTTTAATTGAACTTTTATTTAATTAGGCAAGTCAGTTAAGAACAAATAATTATTTACAATGACAGCCTATCAAAAGGCCTCCTACGGGGACGGGGGCTGGGATTAAAAATACATAAAATAAAAGTATAGGACAAAACACACATCACAGCAACAGACAACACAGCACTACATAAAGAGACCTAAGACAACAACATAGCATGGCAGCAACACAGCATGGTAGCAACATGACAACAACATTGTAGCAGCACAAACCAGGGTACAAACATTGGGCACAGACAACAGCACAAAGGGCAAGAAGGTAGAGACACCAATACATCACACAATGCAGCCACAACTGTCAGTAAGAGTGGCCATGATTGAGTCTTTGAATGACGAGATGGAGATTAAACTGTCCAGTTTGAGTGTTTGTTGCAGCTCGTTCCAGTCTCTAGCTGCAGCGAACTGAAAAGAGGAGCGACCCAGGGATGTGTGTGCTTTGGGGACCTTTAACAGAATGTGACTGGCAGAACAGGTGTTGTGGAGGATGAGGGCTGCAGTAGATATCTCAGATAGGGGGGAGTGAGGCCTAAGGGTTGTATAAATACGCATCAACCAGTGGGTCTTGCGATGGGTATACAGAGATGTCCGGTTTACAGAATAGTATAGAGTGCAGTGATGTGTCGTATAAGGAGCATTGGTGGCAAATCTGAGAGCCGAATGGTAAAGAACATCTAGCCGCTCGAGAGCCCCCTTACCTGCTGATCTATAAATTACGTCTCTGTAATCTAGCATGGGTAGGATGGTCATCTGAATCAGGGTTAGTTTGGCAGCTGGAGTGAAAGAGGAGCGATTACTATAGAGGCAACCAGGTCTATATTTGACTTTAACCTGCAGCTTTGATATGTGCTGAGAGAAGGACAGTGTACTGTCTAGACATGCTACCAAGTACTTGTATAGGGTGACTATCTCCAGCTCTAAACCCTCAGAGGTAGTAATCACACCTGTGGGGAGATGGGCATTCTTTCTTACCAAACCACATGACCTTCATTTTGGAGGTGTTCAGAACAAGGTTAAGGGCAGAGAAAGCTTGTCGGACACTTAGAAAGCTTTTGACACTTCAGACCCACTTCAAGGGTTTGAACTGTCTGTCCTATATCTAGCATTGTGGTGGCAGTATCATGCTATATCTAGCATCGTGGTGGCAGTATCATGCTATATCTAGCATCGTGGTGGCAGTATCATGCTGTGGGGATGTTTTTTAGAGGCAGTGACTGGGAGACTAGTCAGGATTGAGGGAAAGATGAACGGATCAAAGTACAGAGAGATCCTTGATGAAAACCTGCTCCAGAGTGCTCAGGACCTCCGACTAGGGCAAAGGTTCACCTTCCAACAGGACCATGACCCAAAGCACACAGCCAAGACAACGCAGGTGTGGCTTCGGGACAAGTATCTGAATGTCATTGAGTGGCCCAGCCAGAGCCCGGACTTGAGTACGATCGAACATCTCTGGAAAGACCTGAAAATAGCTGTGCAGTGACACTCCCCATCCAACCTGACAGAGCTTGAGAGGATCTGCAGAGAAGAATGGGGAAAAACTCCCCAAATACAGGTGTGCCAAGCTTGTAGCGTCATACTCAAAAAGACTCGAGGCTGTAATCGCTGCCAAAGGTGCTTCAACAAAGTACAGAGCAAAGGGTCTGAATACTTATGTAAATGTGGTTAGGGTTAACCCTAACCCTAAAAAATACTTTTGCAAAAAAGTCTATTAACCTGTTTTTGCTTTGTCATTATGGGGTATTGTGTGTAGATAGGCGAGGTAAAAAAAAAAAAGGTTAAAAAAAAGAGATCTAATCCAATTTGGAATAAGGCTGTAACGTAACAAACAATTTGGCAAAAATCAAGGTTTCTGAATGCACTGTATAAGAAAGCTCAGGGTTTTTGTTTGTTTTTCTAAACACATACAGTAGTTAATTGGAAACATGACAAATATTTTTGTCGGATTGCTGCATTTCATTTCAGCAAGCCATGACACCCATAGGGCCTTATAAAATATGTTTGTTTTTGCCTGACTCTGTTTTATATTCTCCCAAATTAATTTCCAGGTTTCCATTTTCCCCCAAAAAAATATAGAAAAACAAATGGGATATTTTAATAACAGGTTCTGACCACTAGATATAGATGTTTTGTCGTAAAAAAATCTAGAGGAAGATAAGTGTTTCCAATGACATCACCAACCAATTAGTGGACAATTAGTAGGCAATGCCTGGTCATAATGGGTTAACATCACATGATGCACACCGATGATGCCATTGGAAATCTTTTCACTAGCAAACATAGAAACATTCATATATGATGGTGCTGGAGATGATCAATATTTTCTCATTTCTCTCCCTTTTGAGGAGGGAGGATTGTGAAAGTTCACAGAAGTAACAAATTAAGGTAGAACTACCAATTAGTTTGTTTTTACCGAAAACAAATTAGTTTATTAATTATTAAGTGATTAAAACACGTCACTCTAACCAAATGACCTGAAAAATATCAGAATTACTGCAATTGAATTGGCCACAATGAGAAATCATAGTCACAGACCACAGTTGCAGTACAGTAAAGAAAAGTAGTGTAGTTCAGTACAGTAGATCACACATGAGTATAGTACAGTATAATATACTCTACTGTACTGTGCTCTACTGTACTATACAGTGCTTTTACTTTGCTCTAATAAGCTGTACTGTGATGTCCAAACTTGTGAGTATAGTACAGTATAATATACTCTACTGTACTGTGCTCTACTGTACTATACTGTACTTTTACTTTACTCTAATAAGCTGTACTGTGATGTCCAAACTTGTGAGTATAGTACAGTATAATATACTCTACTGTAATGTGCTCTACTTTACTATACTGTACTTTTACTTTACTCTAATAAGCTGTACTGTGATGTCCAAACTTGTGAGTATAGTACAGTATAATATACTCTACTGTACTGTGCTCTACTGTACTATACTGTACTTTTACTTTACTCTAATAAGCTGTACTGTGATGTCCAAACTTGTGAGTATAGTACAGTATAATATACTCTACTGTACTGTGCTCTACTGTACTATACTGTACTTTTACTTTACTCTAATAAGCTGTACTGTGATGTCCAAACTTGTGGGTATAGTACAGTATAATATACTCTACTGTACTGTGCTCTACTGTACTATACTGTGCTTTTACTTTGCTCTAATAAGCTGTACTGTGATGTCCAAACTTGTGGGTATAGTACAGTATAATATACTCTACTGTACTGTGCTCTACTTTACTATACTGTACTTTTACTTTACTCTAATAAGCTGTACTGTGATGTCCAAACTTGTGAGTATAGTACAGTATAATATACTCTACTGTACTGTGCTCTACTGTACTATACTGTACTTTTACTTTACTCTAATAAGCTGTACTGTGATGTCCAAACTTGTGAGTATAGTACAGTATAATATACTCTACTGTACTATACTGTACTTTTACTTTACTCTAATAAGCTGTACTGTGATGTCCAAACTTGTGAGTATAGTACAGTATAATATACTCTACTGTACTATACTGTACTTTTACTTTACTCTAATAAGCTGTACTGTGATGTCCAAACTTGTGAGTATAGTACAGTATAATATACTCTACTGTACTGTGCTCTACTGTACAATACTGTACTTTTACTTTACTCTAATAAGCTGTACTGTGATGTCCAAACTTGTGGGTATAGTACAGAATAATATACTCTACTGTACTGTGCTCTACTGTACTATACTGTGCTTTTACTTTGCTCTAATAAGCTGTACTGTGATGTCCAAACTTGTGGGTATAGTACAGTATAATATACTCTACTGTACTGTGCTCTACTGTACTATACTGTGCTTTTACTTTGCTCTAATAAGCTGTACTGTGATGTCCAAACTTGTGAGTATAGTACAGTATAATATACTCTACTGTACTGTGCTCTACTGTACTATACTGTGCTTTTACTTTGCTCTAATAAGCTGTACTGTGATGTCCAAACTTGTGAGTATAGTACAGTATAATATACTCTACTGTACTGTGCTCTACTGTACTATACTGTGCTTTTACTTTGCTCTAATAAGCTGTACTGTGATGTCCAAACTTGTGAGTATAGTACAGTATAATATACTCTACTGTACTGTGCTCTACTGTACTATACTGTGCTTTTACTTTGCTCTAATAAGCTGTACTGTGATGTCCAAACTTGTGGGTATAGTACAGTATAATATACTCTACTGTACTGTGCTCTACTGTACTATACTGTGCTTTTACTTTGCTCTAATAAGCTGTACTGTGATGTCCAAACTTGTGAGTATAGTACAGTATAATATACTCTACTGTACTGTGCTCTACTGTACTATACTGTGCTTTTACTTTGCTCTAATAAGCTGTACTGTGATGTCCAAACTTGTGAGTATAGTACAGTATAATATACTGTGCTCTACTGTACTATACTGTGCTCTCCAAACTGTACTATACTGTGCTTTTACTTTGCTCTAATAAGCTGTCCAAACTGTGATGTCTACAAACTACTGTGCTTTTACTTTACTCTAAGCTGTATAGTACAGTATAGTAATATACTCTACTGTACTGTGCTCTACTGTACTATACTGTGCTTTTACTTTACTCTAAGCTGTACTGTGATGTCCAAACTTGTGAGTATAGTACAGTATAATATACTCTACTGTACTGTGCTCTACTGTACTATACTGTGCTTTTACTTTGCTCTAATAAGCTGTACTGTGATGTCCAAACTTGTGAGTATAGTACAGTATAATATACTCTACTGTACTGTGCTCTACTGTACTATACAGTGCTTTTACTTTGCTCTAATAAGCTGTACTGTGATGTCCAAACTTGTGAGTATAGTACAGTATAATATACTCTACTGTACTGTGCTCTACTGTACTATACTGTGCTTTTACTTTGCTCTAAGCTGTACTGTGATGTCCAAACTTGTGGTATAGTACAGTATAATATACTCTACTGTACTGTGCTCTACTGTACTATACTGTGCTTTTACTTTACTCTAAGCCGTACTGTGATGTCCAAACTTGTGAGTATAGTACAGTAGAATATACTCTACTGTACTGTGCTCTACTGTACTATACAGTGCTTTTACTTTGCTCTAATAAGCTGTACTGTGATGTCCAAACTTGTGAGTATAGTACAGTATAATATACTCTACTGTACTGTGCTCTACTGTACTATACTGTGCTTTTACTTTGCTCTAATAAGCTGTACTGTGATGTCCAAACTTGTGAGTATAGTACAGTATAATCTACTGTACTGTGCTCTACTGTACTATACTGTACTTTTACTTTACTCTAATAAGCTGTACTGTGATGTCCAAACTTGAGTATAGTACAGTATAATATACTCTACTGTACTGTGCTCTACTGTACTATACTGTACTTTTACAAAATGTCCATTAATGCAGCCCATCTGATCCAGGAAAAAACTACTTTTCCATAACGCAACGTCATTTTAAAAAATTAACAAAGTTGCCTATAAACTTTGACAAAACACTTCAAACTACTTTTGTAATCCAACTTTAGGTATTAGTAAACGTTAATGATCGATCAAATTGATCGCGGGGCGATGTGTATTCAATAGCTCCACGTCTTGAAAAGATGGTCGATAATTCTCTCTTCCAAAACATCCTGTCGTACACTTGATTTCATCCGGTATATCTTCTTCGTTTGACCAAGGAACAACTTCAAGGAAATTGCCAAGACTGGTGACATCGTGTGGAAGCTGTAGGACTTGTAAACTGGGAGGTATATATTTTCGCAGGCCATAGACAATACAGCCAACTGGCTGATTGATCTGTTTTTTTTTTGGTGGGGGTGAACAGTTTTCCTTGGGGTTTCGCATGTTAAACACATCCTGTTATAGTCACAGACATGGTTTAACCAGTTTTAGAAACTTCAGAGTGTTTTCTATCAACACATACTAATCATATGCATATACTATATTCCTGGCATGACTAGCAGGACTTTGAAATTTTGCGCGATTTTTAAGAAAATGTTGAAAAAATAGTCCCGAGCTCTAAGAGGATTTATTAATTAAGAGTTTTTGGGTAACGTATAGACTCTCATCCCAGGACAGACAGACATGAGTCAGACAGACAGATGGATGTCATGGGTTGAAGTCCCCCCCCCCTACATCTTTCTCTCATTTATCTGATTACTGAGGGAGTTTTTAATGAGGACTAAGAGTCGAGTGGCGCACCAGAGCTAAGAGGTCCCTGACGCAGCCTGGCTCCACTCTGAGCCCCTTGGCAGGCATCATAACCACCACGGCCCTCCTCTCCTGGCCTGGCTAACTCTCCACACACATGCCCACTTTGAGAGAATTTAGCAGCTGGTCAGTGTTTATTACGCAACCCTGAGATCTACCACATGAAAAAGCCTTCTGGAATCGCACAACATCGTTAGAACAGAGGGAAAGAAAAGGAAGAAAACCAGAACCAACATTTTTCTGAAAGAGTTGAGTAATTGTCTTTTGGCAGTGCGAACGGTGGTCATTTACTGAGGTCGATTTGGGCTAAGGTGGTTGATTTGAGACGTCTGTCTGTCTCACCATTGAACAATCTTGATTTCCATTTTGGAAATTAGCTACAGTTAGCTAGCTCGGCGCCAGCCGGTCTGATCGATTTAGCCTGAGTGGATCACATAAGATCTGTTGAGTCAGGGCCTGCTTCGGAGTGTCAGATTGAAATTAGCTCCAGTTAGCTAGCTCGGCGACAGCCGGTCTGATCGATTAGCTTGAGTGGATCACATAAGATCTGTTGAGTCTGGGCCTGCTGCCGGTCTGATCGATTAGCCTGAGTGGATCACAGGGCCTGTTGAGTCAGGGCCTGCTTCGGAGTGTCAGATTGAGATGTCATAGCAGGTTCAACAGACGCTTACACTGTATCTTTCCCAACTCCGAGGGTTTTGACAGTTATCATCTGACGTGTGTGTGTGTGTGTGTGTGTGTGTGTGTGTGTGTGTGTGTGTGTGTGTGTGTGTGTGTGTGTGTGTGTGTGTGTGTGTGTGTGTGTGTGTGTGTGTGTGTGTGTGTGTGTGTGTGTGTGTGTGTATGTCATCTCTTTTATCGTAACAGGATCCTGGTACACATAGGCCTCTCATTCCTCTCTGTAACACACTGGCCCACTTGACTATGCATAATGACCAGTCATACTAGTCCAAATGTTTAACTAGTGTCCCTGCTCCTCTTCCATACCCTTGTAAATCAGACATGGTCTTGGCATGGTCGCTCATCAAATCAAATCAAATGTTATTTGTCACATACACATGGTTAGCAGATGTTAATGCGAGTGTAGCGAAATGCTTGTGCTTCTAGTTCCGACAATGCAGTGATAACCAACGAGTAATCTAACTAACAATTCCAAAACTTCTACCTTATACACACACAAGTGTAAAGGGATAAAGAATATGTACATAAAGATATATGAATGAGTGATGTACAGAGCGGCATAGGCGAGATGCAGTAGATGGTATAGAGTACAGTATATACATATGAGATGAGTATGTAAACAAAGTGGCATAGTTAAAGTGGCTAGTGATACATGTATTACATAAAGATGCAGTAGATGATATAGAGTACAGTATATACGTATACATATGAGATGATTAATGTAGGGTATGTAAACATTATATTAAGTAGCATTGTTTAAAGTTGATAGTGATATATTTTACATCAGTTCCCATCAATTCCCATTATTAAAGTGGCTGGAGTTCATACTGTCAGCTCTCTTGGCCTGGCCTCTGATAGAAAGAGGAGTTTGAAATGGGCATCAATTAGGGGTGGCACAATTACTGTATAACCGTGTAACCGACGGTTACGGATGAAGACCGTCCTGAAAAGGGATCACAGCTGACCGTAGACGGGACGGCGAGGCATTCGTGCGGTTGACTCCGTTTTTTTGCGATTTAATATGGACTCTTCGCAACATGTTTCAACGTTGTTGCCCCTTGCCGAAAGCAAGCGAAGTGTTGTAGCAAACGATTAATAGAATGGGCTTGGAACTTCTAACCATAAAGATCCTATTCATAGATTGCGACTCCGCCACTTGTTCGCGTTGCAACCATTGTTATGAACGTTCTCAAGCCACCACTCTATGATGCAATCATTTCCATGGTAATATAGAATGTTCATCCAACTGATGTTATCATATGTGGCTCATGCAATGGAATCTACTTTTTTGTGATGTCAGGTGAGTTGAATCAACACATCACAGCACCTATTGATATGTGCCTGTCCCACTTCTATTTCCTGCTCTGCTCCTATTGGTACATTGGTTGCCAGTCCACCCATTATGCCATCATTGACTTGAATGGGGACGGGCATCCTATTCATTCTATTTCTATGGCAACACATGCGGTCAGGAGCAGAGGAAAGGAGAAAATGTACTATTCGAGTGGTTATTACGTAGAACGCGATCATTTGGCTGGCCAGTAACTGTCCATGACTGTCACAGCCCTAGTATCAACATAAACAGCAGGATGTTCAACACAGAACTGTGGTTCCCTCTGGGTATTATATTAGGCAACACATGATGTTCATGTCCCATTAGCTTATGGTATATGAGCAGACCTCATTTGAAATACTATTTGAAATCTTTGCTCTACCCTGCCAGATGGGCAGGTTTGGCTGTTTTGGGAATATTTTATTTATCCATTAAGCCAGGCAAGCTCAGTCAAGCGCAGTATTTTAAATATATTTAAAATTATTTTGAATTGTATTTGAACCCAAGTCTGAATGTGAGAAGAGGACTCAGTCTGCCAGCCAGGGAGAGCCATGCAGAGTTCAAGGCAGGGTTGAGGATGGGAAATTGTGAGGGAGCGGAGTGCCAAGCAGACCGGGTGGGGTGTGAGTTTTGGGTGTGCTTGCCTGGGAATGAAGCCTGGGAAAATTCCTCCTCCCCTCCCGTCTTCTGTCCTGTGTTGCACAGTTAAACCCTGCAGCATAAACAAGACTGATCCGAGAGCTTTACTCTACACAAAGGTCTGACACCTACACCACACCGTCTGCAACCGAAATGTCACCGTATTCCGTATGTAGTGCACTACTTTTGACCAGGGCCCACAGGGCTTTGATCAAAAGTAGTGCGCTATGTAGGGAATAGGGTGCAATTTGTGACGTAGTCACCATCACACCACTGCCCGACTGTGAGAGAGATAGAAATGTTTGTGTTTTGTGTCCTAGTCAGAGCCTGTTCAGACTTGTCTTGATGACGTCATTAGAACGGTGTCTGAATACCGGAGCATAAATAGCAGGGGATAACACCCGAGCTGCTGATGCAGGGATGATGCACCCATACAAGTACGCACGGATGAACAAACACACCTGCGGGAGTCATCAACCATGAATAATCCATCTCTAGTTGGTAGAAGGAATTTGGGTTTTATTTTTGGCCTGATTACGTTTGTGTTTGTTTCCAAAATTCTGTTTCCCTTCCTCTTTTTTTGCCCAAGTTTTCACTCTCAAATAGACAAACTACTAGTTTGGATGTTCTAAGTCCGCAACAATGCTTAAACCACGTCATGAGACCACTTTTGAAGTCTGGGAAAAAATTTGAGAAATGTAGATATTTTGCTGTAGTTACCCTTTAATTCCAGTGTGCACCTAGCAAGACGCTTACTTTTGTTTAGCAGTGTTCAAATCAAATGTTACTGGTCACATACACATATTTAGCAGATGTTATTGCGGGTGTAGCGAAATGCTTGTGTTCCTAGTTCCAACAGTGCAGTAGTATCTAACTAAATGCTTGTGTTCCTAGTTCCAACAGTGCAGTAGTATCTAACTAAATGCTTGTGTTCCTAGCTCCAACAGTGCAGTAGTATCTAACAATACACAAATCTAAAAGTAAAATAATGGAATTAAGAAATATATAAATATTAGGACCAGCATTGTCTGGAATGGCATTAACTAGAATACAGTATATATGAGATGAGTAAAGTAGTATGTAAACATTATTAAAGTGACTAGTGCTCCATTTAATAAAGTGGCGAGTGATTCCATGTCTATGTATGTAGGGCAGCAGCCTCTAAGGTGTAGGGTTGGGTAACTGGGTGGTAGCCTGCTAGTGATGGCTATTTAACAGTCTTCTGGCCTTGAGATAGAAGCTGTTTTTCAGTCTCTCGGTACCAGCTTTGATGCACCTGTGTGTATATGTGTGTGTGTATGTATATATATATATATATATATATATATATATATATATATATATATATATATATATATATATATATATATATATATTTTCCCTTTTTCTCCCCAATTTCGTGGTATCCAATTGTTAGTAGCTACTTTCTTGTCTCATCGCTACAACTCCCGTATGTGCTCGGGAGAGACAAAGGTTGAAAGTCATGCGTCCTCCGATACACAACCCAACCAAGCCGCACTGCTTCATCCAACCCGGAAGCCAACCGCACCAATGTGTCGGAGGAAACACTGTGCACCTGGCAACCTTGGTTAGCGCCCACTGGGTGATGCAATAATCATGATATCCTTCTGCCAGGTAGGCTACTTTGTAGTTAACATTTAATTAATAAGGTTTTTGCGAAACCCTTTCCATCTATTACAAGACTTTTGAATATCAACACAGTTGATTCTGGAAGAGGAATGGTAGATCCTAGGGCATCACTCAGGCTGGTCTGTGTGCGTAGGTTTGCCTTTACTCTACAGGCGTTCCTGTACTGTACAGAGGCTGTTAGTCTTCCTCTTTTAACCCAGACTTTTCAAGTGGACTTCAAACTCATGGCGTGAGTCTGTAAATGTCATAGCTGAGTCATTTCCCTGGGTCTCCCCATGGCATGCCTGTATGAGGCAGAGGCAGGTGGAGTGGTGTGAGGCAGCGAGGTGAACTGTTTCAGTACTGCAGCGGTGACCCGAGGCTCTGCGTATGGAGTCAGGGAGGGAGAACATGTGCTTTATTATGTGACACATTTCAGCTGGTGTGAAGTAACTCGCTGATGAGCACGACTGTAGGGCTGCGCAGGAAGGTTTATGTGTGTGTCCCTCTGATATCTCCTGCTTTTGTTCGCTGGAGGGAAGCTCCGGCATGATGTTCCGGCCTTTGGTGTGTGTGGTTGTTTGTGTGTGTTATGTGTAGGAGTGCCCAATATTCACGTTCTCTCTATTGGCTCCATGAGGAACCTCACTACGCAACTGTGCACGGTATAGCACAGATGCATCATAGCACAGAACAACATAGCACAGATGCACCTTGCATCATAGCACAGAACAACATAGCACAGATGCACCTTGCATCATAGCACAGAACAACATTGCGGAGCACCACAGTATTATAGCACCAGTCAGTAGCCCTACAATTGGACTCACCCCAATAGCACCAGGGCTCCTGCCAGTTAACCTAGGAATTATAGGACTCCATATCTCCATGGAGACCAGCCATCGGGGCCTGAAAAGGGGGCCAGGTCAGAATAGTCTTGGACTCGGCGGAGCTCACGCCCTACATTAGGTTTTTAGGCTGCTGAGTACTTCACTGCGTACGCAAAACCCATATTAGCTTCCTCGTGAGTGGCCAGTCAGAACGAGAGACTGACAAGAGGAGAGAAAGAGATTGATATGGTTATGAAGGTGTGATCGTTTATGGATCATTTCTGAAACGCCATTCCATTTATAATTGCATTATGCTTAGAGCTGTAACTTTCTACTTTTAGCCTAGTGGTGATGGCCTGCTATGCCTGGACAAATATCACACTCGTTCCTGATTATAATTCCATAAATTCTGCACTTTTGAATCTCCTTTGAAAAGTTCTCAAATCACGTCAGTTGCTAACTCCATTTTGAGGGTTTGGGGAAACTAGCTCATCAGAGCAGGCAGTGTATTGTATGCGTATGTTTAAAGATGGGATCTGATAGTGGAGTGAGTAATGCTGTATGTTTATACAGACCTGGCCCCTGTGGACGTGCTAATAGGTTCTGAGTAAGAGGAACACTTTGGGCTTGGTGTTGACATCACCTCATTAGTTCAGGCTGCAGACCAGACCACGGAGCGTCACACACACGGGTGACTAAATAATTTTTTCCACTCGGTGTGTGTTAAACTGTGGAGCAGAGAACAAAACCAAGGCTGAGGGTAACCTGAGATGTTAGCAGATTTCCCACTGAACTGGTTCTACTGTGCCCTATACTATGAATCAGGCATGAGGAGGTAACTTTGGTCAACTCTGAGTTCAACTCAGGGTAGTGGGTTCGATTCCCGGGACCACCCATACGTAGAATGTATGCACACATGACTGTAAGTCGCTTTGGATAAAAGCGTCTGCTAAATGGCATATATTATTATTATTATTATTATTATAACCGTTACCACGAAAGTGGCTCACTTTTTAGCCAGGTACGTTTCATTGGCAACAAATCTAACTGACCACAATCACATAACTTTTGACCCCAACCACACAATGTCTGACCACAACCACTCATCTTCTGACCACACAACTACAGACCACAGCCACACAACTTCTGACCACAACCACACTACTGCTGACCAAATCTAGTGACCACAGCCACACGACTACTGACCACAACCACACAACTTCTGACCATAACCACACAACTACTGATCACAACTACAAAACTACTGACCACAACTGTTGACCACAACCACAAAGCTACTGACCACAACTACTGACCACAACCACACAACTTCTGATTGCAACCACACAACTGCTGACCACGTCTAGTGACCACAACTACACAACTACTGACCACAACCACACAACTTATGATCAGAACCACACAACCACTGAACACATTTGGGGACCACAACCACACAACTATTGACAACACAACTTTTAAAAGCAACCGCACAACTACTGACCACATTTACTGACCACAACCACACAATTGCTGACCACATCTCGTGACCACAACCACATAACTACTGACCACAACACATCTTCTGACCACAACCACATAACTTCTGAACACACCACTACTGACCACTCAACTACTTACCACAATTACTGACCACAGCCACACAACTGCTGACCACATCTACTGACCACAACCACACAACTACTGACCACAACCACATATATTCTGACCACACAACTATTGACCACACTTCTAATCACCATAACTGCTGACCACAACCACACAACTACTGACCACAAAACTATTGACCACCACAGCTACTGACCACAACTGCTGACCACAACTATTGAACCACAACTACTGACCACAAAACTACTGATCACAACTATTGCTCTGGTCTGCACTAGCTCTGGTCCTGGGTGTAGCTAGCTAGCTGTGCCTCGCACTAGCTCTGGTCTAGCTCAGGTCTGTGCTATAAATTATATCTACGTAAATGTGCATGCATATAATTACTACCAACAATAATTGCAACACTTTCACATGTTCAGGCTGTCCTAACTTAAAATTCATGAAAACTTTTATGAACTAATAACTATATACATTTGAATACTTTAACCCAACAACAGTAACTCTTACATTGTTCCAGCTACATACACCAAACCAGCTTTCACATGTTCAGGCTATCCTAACTTCAAATTCTGTCAAACTTTTAGCAACTATAACTATAGACATGTGAGTAAAATAACACCCCAACATTCGTTCTTGAACCGTTCAAGGTAAAGACACCAAACCAACTTCCACATGTTCACATTATCCTAACTTCAAAGTCTTAACATGTGTTACAGTCTATAGAAATTAGCATCAAATAACCCACCAACAATAACTATTCAACCGTTCAAGCTGGATGCAACAAACCAACTTTCAAATGTTCAGGCTATTTTAACTTTTCATCTACCTACTTTTTCAACTATAACCAGTCCCCATTATTACTACTGCAAACAGTATCACTACTATAACATTTTTCTAAACCATACATACTTTAAAACTGCTTTGCTTTAAACATTTACCATTACCACAAAAAATACTTTTAAAGAGTTAAAGCAATAGTACTTCATGAACAATTGCAATCTAGTTGTTATTATTATAATATGCATATGGACAGGAGTTTTTCCAGATTACATGACCTAAGGCCTAGAGTTTTGTCCTGGCCAGGTAGTTAAAACTGTAGGGGTCTGTAGTCTTACGGAGTGTTATTTAGTGTAGACTGTGGTAGAGGCTAAGTAGAGAGATAAATAAACAGAACCAATCTGGGGAGTAAACAGTAAACCTATTGTTTCTGTGAAGAGGTGGGCTCACTGCACAGTCTTACTGGAAGAGGTTGTGTTGCTACCATCACATACAGCAGTTATCCCTTATTAGTTGAAGACCATTGGGACCACTGCAGGAAGATAAAGCACCATTGTCCACACTGAGTCAATGTGTCCTGATGTTCTCCTCTGAAAGGGAAGTCCATCCCCTGGCACTTGGGCTGTGTGTCAGGTCTCAGTCCCGAACGGCAGCAGCGTGGCTCTTCTTGCAGGTTGCCGTGGCGATCCGCAACTCCCCTCTCACCCCTCTGTCAGCCCTGGTGATGAGGAATGCTGATTAGGAAGCGGCGGGTTCTAACCAAAACATTCCACCAGGCCAAGCGAGAGCAAGACTCAGCAAGGAGGTGATAAGACTGGGCTATGTCCATGTGCCTACGTGCCGCTCGGCCAGCCATGTCCTCTATTTGTCTTGCCCACAGTGACCTAATGACACCCCAGACACAGCTCACTTTGCCCTGCCCAAGGGAGAGGGAGAGACTTAGGGTAAGGGTGGGGTTATCCGGGCCTTTTAGGGTAATTAGCATCCACTTACTGGTTGTTGGTCTGCTGACGTTTGATTGGTTTGTTTAGTCTGTTGCTGATGGGGTTTAGCTCTGCCTGTAGTGTGACTGGGACACACACTACCTTAAAGGCCCAGTGCGCCAAAAACGTGATTTACCTGTGTTCTATATATATTTTCACACTATGAGGTTGGAATAATATTGTGAAAAGAATGATGATGCCTCTTGATTATACGAGCTGTTTGAAAAGACAGCCAGAAGTTTCAGCTTGTTTTGGTGGAATGGAGCCTTGTCCTTTCCATGGTGACATTAAAATGACCATAATGACCATAATCCATTGCATGCCTACTTGTCCGGTATGTGTTTCTTTTATGCCTGCTACGTTAAAGAGATAGAATAATGTGTGTTGAGCGGGATAGAGAGCAGTTGCTTCACAACTTATTTCTACCTGAATATACATGATCTAAGTGGGCTCCCGAGTGGCGCAGTGGTCTAAGGCTTTGCATCTCAGTGCTAGAGACATCACCACAGACCCTGGTTCAATTCCAGGCTGCACCACAACCAGCCGTGATTGGGAGTTCAATAGGGCGACGCACAATTGTCCCAGCATCGTCCGATGTTAATTGTAATGTTTTTTTCTTCTATTAACAATGTAAAAATGAACAGCTGTACAGAAAGACTCGTGTGAAAGCCAGGAGGAACTTCCTGATGCAATTAAATAATTTACATCCAGGAAAACTCCAAGGCTGGATGGCATACCAGTTAAGATATTTTTTTTAATGTACTCGTTATTAGCATGTTTTAACCACTCATATAAAAATGGTAGATTATCAGATACTCAACCAGGTCTGATTTCGCTATTACTAAAACAGGACCCAGGTGGTAAGTATAAAGATTCAGTCCATTTAAGAAATTGGAGAGCCCTTACACTTCATTGTTGTGATGCAACAATTCTAGGACAGTGCATATAATTAAAAAGGTATTGTCGAATATGATTCATCCTAATCAGACAGGTTTTTAAATGAACGATACCTTGAAGATAATATAACACAAGTACTGGAAACAACAGAAAACTGTGAAAAATCTGTGAAACCAGGCCTGGTATTCATATCTGACTTTGAAAAGGCTTTTGATAAAGTACGACTGGAATTTATATATAAATGGAATATTGCAATTTTGGAGAATGCCTTTTTCAATGGGTTAAAGTTATGTATAGTAACCCTAGGTGTGAAATAGTAAATAATGGTTACTTCTCAGAAACTCTTAACCTATCAAGGAGTAAACAAGGTTGTCCACTATTGGCATATCTATTTATTATGGCCATTGAAATGTTAGCTATTAAAATCTAATTATAATGTGTACTATATTATGTATTGGATCACAAAAAATACAACTTTTACATTACTGTGTAGTTTACCAATAAAATGGTCTGAGAGTGAAGTGGACATACTCAGTATTCATATCCTGAAAGAAAGAAATAATCTCATTATAATACATTTTAATAGAAAGTTAGCAGAAATAGACAAGATCTTGCTACCATGGAAAGGAAAATACATGTCCACTTCTGTTCAAAAGTTTGGGGTCACTTAGATATTTCCTTGTTTTTGAAAGAAAAGCACATTAAATAAGATTAAAATTATCAAAAATATTGTTAGTTTTGTAAACGACTATTGTAGCTGGAAACTGCAGATAAAAAAAATGGAATATCTAATATATGCCATTTAGCAGACGCTTTTATCCAAAGCGACTTACCGTCATGTGTGCATACATTCTACGTATGGGTGGTCCCAGGGATCGAACCCACTACCCTGGCGTTACAAGCACCATGTTCTACCAACTGAGCTACAGAAGGACCTCTGTACGTAGGCGTACAGAGGCCCATTTATCAGCAACCATCACTCCTGTGATCCTATGGCACGTTGTGTTGGCTAATCCAAGTTTATAATTTTAAAATGCTAATTGATCATTAGACAACCCTTTTACAATTGTTAGCGCGGCTGAAAACTGTCGTGCTGATTTAAAGAAGCAATTAAACTGATCTTACGAGATCTTCAGTTTCTTGGCAATTTCTCACATGAAATAGGCTTCATTTCTCAGAACAAGAATAGACTGATGAGTTTCAGAAGAAAGTTCTTTGTTTCTGGCCATTTTGAGCCTGTAGTCAAACCCACAAATGCTGATGCTCTAGATACTCAATTCTACCATAATTGCAAAAGGGTTTTCTAATGATTAGCAAAATGTTTTTTAATGATTAGCCTTTTAAAATTATAAACTTGGATTCGCTTGGACTTGGACACAACTTGCCATTTGAACACAGGAGTGATGGTTGCTGATAATGGGCCTCTGAACTAGAGGTTGACCGATTTATGATTTTTCAACGCCGATACCGATTATTGGAGGACCAAAAAAGTCGATTCCGATTAATCAGACGATTACATTTTTTGTTGTTGTAATAATGACAATTACAACAATACTGAATGAACACTTATTTTTAACTTAATATAATACATCAATAAAATCAATTTAGCCTCAAGTAGATAATGAAACATGTTCAATTTGGTTTAAATAATGCAAAAACAAAGTGTTTGGAGAAGAAAGTAAAAGTGCAATATGTGCCATGTAAGAAAGCTAACATTTCAGTTCCTTGCTCAGAACATGAGAACATATGAAAGCTGGTGGTTCCTTTTAACATGAGTCTTCAATATTCCCAGGTAAGAAGTTTTAGGTTGTAGTTATTATAGGAATTATAGGACTATTTCCCTCTATACCATTTGTATTTCATTAACCTTTGACTAATGGATGTTCTTATAGGGACTTTAGTATTGCCAGTGTAACAGTATAGCTTCCGTCCCTCTAGTTAGCGCGCGCTAACTAGCTAGCCATTTCACTTCGGTTACACCAGCCTCATCTCGGGAGTTGATAGCCGCCTTGAAGTCATAAACAGCGCAATGCTTGACACACAAGGAAGGGCTGCTGGCAAAACTCACGGCAGTGCTGTTTGAATGAATGTTTACGCGCCTGCTTCTGCCTACCACCGCTCAGCTACTTGTATGCTCAGTCAGATTATATGCAATGCAGGACATGCTAGATAATATCTAGTAATATCATCAACCATGTGTAGTTTTAACTAGTGATTATGATTGATTGTTTTTTATAAGATAAATGTAATGCTAGCTAGCAACTTACCTTGGCTTACTGCATTTCCGTAACAGGCTCCAAGTCTCCTTGTGGAGTGCAATGAGAGCGAGGCAGGTCGTTAATTGCGTTGGACTAGTTAACTGTAAGGTTGCAAGATTGGATCCCCCGAGCTGACAAGGTGAAATTCTACCCCTGAACAAGGCAGTTATTGAAAATAAGAATGTGTTCTTAACTGACTTACCTAGTTAAATAACTGACTTACCTAGTTAATTGGCTAATCGGTGCCCAAAAATACCGATTTACGATTGTTATGAAAACTTGAAACCGGCCCTAATTAATGCTTTGTAAGTAGGAAAACCTGCAAAATCGGCAGTGTATCAAATACTTGTTCTCCCCACTGTATATAGTATGTATAAGTTGGAAGTGGAAGCCTAAGTGTTCTTTTCCATTAGTTTACTCCAATTAGGGGAGAGGTGGTAGGGTTAGGGGAAAATAATAAAGGAAAATGAATATATATATATATATATATATATATATATATATATATATATATATATATATATATATATATATTGTATTTAAAATGTTATATTTATAGAAAATATATGAAGGGGATTTCAAATGATGCAGACAATTACATTGATAGAACGGTGAAAGGTCTCCTGCTCTTTTTTTCTATCTTAATGTTTGTTTGTGTCAGCTCAGCCTCAGTTTGACACCCTTAGTCATCCCCTTGACTGCCGCTGTCCCTCGCCACCCCTGGTCTCCCCTCTCGTCTTTGCACCGCTATCACGCGCCGAGGGGACATGTTTGACCGTTGCCCAGCACTCGGGACAGAAGTACCATCTTCACTCCTCCAGCACTCAAATCATCAATCACCCTCCTTTCAAATAGATCGCCAGAAAATTGACACTTTACCTTTACCTTACTATTGGATATATATTTAATTGGTTTCTGGGTTTAGTGGAAGAACACTGCTGTTTTTGTTGTTGAAAAGGGATGTGAAGGGATCCAGAGACGAATGATAGAGGAGCGATGTGCCAAGTGCAAGACTGCCCTCTGCTGATGCGAGAGTAAAAGTAGGTCAGCGAGATGGAGGTTGGGAGCGAGCGTGCGAGAGGGAACGGGAGAAAAAGAGAGGGAGAGGATGAGGGGATGTCTTGGCAGCCTGTTTGTTTGTCCAATTCTGCTGCATTTGAAATGGAAAATCCCCCACCTTGTTACAGTGTCAAACATGTGGGAGGAATATCTGGCAATTAATAACTGCTGTATCATGAACTTCAGCAGATGAATGATCGTGTCTGTAAGCGTCGAGAGCAGGTTGTTGAGCTCTGCTAAAAGTGGAGGAGGAAAAGAGATACTGAGTTGAGATGACACTGCGGCAGCAGGCTCAGCTCTGCTCTGATATTCTGATATCAATGACATCTTTCTCTCTGCTCGGGAGCGGAGAAGGCAGTGCTGTAAGGACGGGTCATACAGTATTCTGGGACGAAGAGTCAGTTGAGCCAGCCAGTAGTCATGGAGCAGAGAAGGCAGTGGGACGAAGAGTCAGTTGAGCCAGCCAGTAGTCATGGAGCAGAGAAGGGGTCATTCAGTATTCTGGGACGAAGAGTCAGTTGAGCCAGCCAGTAGTCATGTTTTATGTAGGAGTTGCAGACGTGTAAAACATGTAGTGCCATCAGGTCACAACTATAACTGTTTGATGGAGACTGTATCCGACTCAGGCTTGAGACAGGCAGTGCACCACTTCAACTGGATATTCTAGGCTTAGTAAAAATGTGTCCTGTCCGATTTTACATTTCTAGATGCATTTTAATTTGTCCTTCTGTCAGTACAGTTATGCAGTCAGTTCAGTGTCTGATTTCAGAGTGTCTAAAATGACATCTGATTAGGCGCTGAAACTGCAATCTATTACATTATTTGTCTTTTTGCCATTTTAATTCAATTGCATTTTGATGTGGTAGGTAATTTGATTTGTTTTATACCAACAACCATCTATGTAGCATATGTGACCCCTGACATCTAAGGGTGGTTAACCGTTGTGTCAACCACAGTGACGTTTAAAAGACACCTCAACACTGCCAAGTGTATTAATCCGAGTGATGAGTTGACAAGGCCAGTGTTATGACACTCTGGCAGTGTCAGATGTATAGACAGAGATGCACTGTTAGAATACAACCAGCAGGAGGCAGCAGAGGCATGTGGCACTGGTGTCTCTGCTGCAGAAAGTTTGTCTTTCCATCCTGTTTATTGTTTATTTTATTTCCTCCATACATTAATGAAAGACTGTTAAAAGTAGGAGGATTCATCCTATTTCATCGTATTTCTCTTACTAATCTGACACATTCTCCCAGTTCTCACCCTTCTCTCCTTTCAATTCAATTTCAATTCAAGGGCTTTATTGGCATGGTAAACATGTGTTAACATTGCCAAAGCAAGTGAGGTAGATAATATATAAAGTGAATATATAAAGTGAAATAAACAATAAAAAATGTACAGTAAACATTACACATACAGAAGATTCAAAGCAATAAAGACATTACAAATGTCATATTATATATATATATATACAGTGTTTTAACAATGTACAAAGGGTAAAGGACACAAGATAAAATAAATAAGCATAAATATGGGTTGTATTTACAATGGTGTGTGTTCTTCACTGGTTGCCCTTTTCTCGTGGCAACAGGTCACAAATCTTGCTGCTGTGATGGCACACTGTGGAATTTCACCCAGTAGATATGGGAGTTTTTCAAAATTGGATTTGTTTTCGAATTCTTTGTGGATCTGTGTAATCTGAGGGAAATATGACTCTAATATGGTCAAACATTGGGCAGGAGGTTAGGAAGTGCAGGTCAGTTTCAGCTCACCTAATTTTGTGGGCAGTGGGCACATAGCCCGTCTTCTCTTGAGAGCCATGTCTGCCTATGGCAGCCTTTCTCAATAGCAAGGCTATGCTCACTGAGTCTGTACATAGTCAAAGCTTTCCTTAATTTTGGGTCAGTCACAGTGGTCAGGTATTCTGCCGCTGTGTACTCTCTGTAGGGCCAAATAGCATTCTAGTTTGCTCTGTTTTTTTGTTAATTACTTGACAAATTGGAAAGAATTATCTTTTTGTTTTCTCATGATTTGGTTGGGTCTAATTGTGCTGCTGTCCTGGGGCTCTGTAGGGTGTGTTTGTGTTTATGAACAGAGCCCCAGGACCAGCTTGCTTAGGGGACTCTTCTCCAGGTTCATCTCTCTTTTTTAAATGTTTTTAAATTTATTTCAACTTTATTTAACCAGGTAGGCTAGTTGAGAACACCTTTATTTAACCAGGTAGGCTAGTTGAGAACAAGTTCTCATTTGCAACTGCGAGCTGGCCAAGATAAAGCATAGCAGTGTGAACAGACAACACAGAGTTACACATGGAGTAAACAATTAACAAGTCAATAATACAGTAGAAAAAGGAGAGTCTATATACATTGTGTGCAAAAGGCATGAGGAGGTAGGCAAATAATTACAATTTTGCAGGTTAACACTGGAGTGATACATGATCAGATGGTCATGTACAGGTAGAGATATTGGTGTGCAAAAGAGCAGAAAAGTAAATAAATAAAAACAGTATGGGGATGAGGTAGGTGAAAATGGGTGGGCTATTTACCGATAGACTATGTACAGCGGCAGCGATCGGTTAGCTGCTCAGATAGCAGATGTTTGAAGTTGGTGAGGGAGATAAAAGTCCAACTTCAGCGATTTTTTTGTTGTTGTTGCAATTCGTTCTAGTCACAGGCAGCAGAGAACTGGAACGAAAGGCGGCCAAATGAGGTGTTGGCTTTAGGGATGATCAGTGAGATACACCTGCTGGAGAGCGTGTTACGGGTGGGTGTTGCCATTGTGACCAGTGAACTGAGATAAGGCGGAGCTTTACCAAGCATGGACTTGTAGATGATTGGAGTCAGTGGGTCTGGCGACGAATATGTAGCGAGGGCCAGCCGACTAGAGCATACAGGTCCCAGTGGTGGGTGGTATAAGGTGCTTTAGTGACAAAACGGATGGCACTGTGATAAACTGCATCCAGTTTGCTAAGTAGAGTGTTGGAAGCAATTTTGTAGATGACATCGCCGAAGTCGAGGATCGGTAGGATAGTCAGTTTTACTAGGGTAAGTTTGGCAGCGTGAGTGAAGGAGGCTTTGTTGCAGAATAGAAAGCCGACTCTAGATTTGATTTTCGATTGGAGATGTTTGATATGAGTCTGGAAGGAGAGTTTACAGTCTAGCCAGACACCTAGGTACTTCTAGATGTCCACATATTCAAGGTCGGAACCATCCAGGGTGGTGATGCTAGTCAGGCGTGCGGGTGCAGGCAGCGAACGGTTGAAAAGCATGCATTTGGTTTTACTAGCGTTTAAGAGCAGTTGGAGGCCACGGAAGGAGTGTTGTATGGCATTGAAGCTCGTTTGGAGGTTAGATAGCACAGTGTCCAAGGACGGGCCAGAAGTATATAGAATGGTGTCGTCTGCGTAGAGGTGGATCAGGGAATCGCCCGCAGCAAGAGCAACATCATTGATATATACAGAGAAAAGAGTCGGCCCGAGAATTGAACCCTGTGGCACCCCCATAGAGACTGCCAGAGGACCGGACAGCATGCCCTCCGATTTGACACACTGAACTCTGTCTGCAAAGTAGTTGGTGAACCAGGCAAGGCAGTCATCAGAAAAACCGAGGCTACTCAGTCTGCCGATAAGAATATGGTGATTGACAGAGTCGAAAGCCTTGGCAAGGTCGATGAAGACGGCTGCACAGTACTGTCTTTTATCGATGGCGGTTATGATATTGTTTAGTACCTTGAGCGTGGCTGAGGTGCACCCGTGACCGGCTCGGAAACCAGATTGCACAGCGGAGAAGGTACGGTGGGATTCGAGATGGTCAGTGACCTGTTTGTTGACTTGGCTTTTGAAGACCTTAGATAGGCAGGGCAGGATGGATATAGGTCTGTAACCTTTGGGTCCAGGGTGTCTCCCCCTTTGAAGAGGGTGTGACTGTGGCAGCTTTCCAATCCTTGGGGATCTCAGATGATATGAAAGAGAGGTTGAACAGGCTGGTAATAGGGGTTGCGACAATGGCGGCGGATAGTTTCAGAAATAGAGGGTCCAGATTGTTAAGCCCAGCTGATTTGTACGGGTTTTGCAGCTCTTTCAGAACATCTGCTATCTGGATTTGGGTAAAGGAGAACCTGGAGAGGCTTGGGCGAGTAGCTGCGGGGGGGCGGAGCTGTTGGCCGAGGTTGGAGTAGCCAGGCGGAAGGCATGGCCAGCCGTTGAGAAATGCTTGTTGAAGTTTTCGATAATCGTGGATTTATCGGTGGTGACCGTGTTACCTAGCCTCAGTGCAGTGGGCAGCTGGGAGGAGGTGCTCTTGTTCTCCATGGACTTCAGTGTCCCAGAGCTTTTTGGAGTTGGAGCTACAAGATGCAAATTTCTGCCTGAAGAAGCTGGCCTTAGCTTTCCTGACTGACTGCGTGTAATAGTTCCTGACTTCCCTGAACAGTTGCATATCACGGGGACTATTCGATGCTATTGCAGTCCGCCACAGGATGTTTTTGTGCTGGTCGAGGGCAGTCAGGTCTGGAGTGAACCAAGGGCTATATCTGTTCTTAGTTCTGCATTTTTTGAACGGAGCATGCTTATCTAAAATGGTGAGGAAGTTACTTTTAAAGAATGACCAGGCATCCTCATCTGACGGGATGAGGTCAATGTCCTTCCAGGATACCCGGGCCAGGTCGATTAGAAAGGCCTGCTCACAGAAGTGTTTTAGGGAGCGTTTGACAGTGATGAGGGGTGGTCGTTTGACTGCGGCTCCGTAGCGGATACAGGCAATGAGGCAGTGATCGCTGAGATCCTGGTTGAAGACAGCGGAGGTGTATTTGGAGGGCCAGTTGGTCAGGAAGACATCTATGAGGGTGCCCTTGTTTACAGATTTAGGGTTGTACCTGGTGGGTTCTTTGATGATTTGTGTGAGACCTCCACATCACCCGTGGAACAGAGGAGGAGTAGTATGAGGGTGCGGCTAAAGGCTATCAAAACTGGTCGCCTAGAGCGTTGGGGACAGAGAGTAAAAGGAGCAGATTTCTGGGCATGGTAGAATATATTCAGGGCATAATGCGCAGACAGGGGTATGGTGGGGTGCGGGTACAGCGGAGGTAAGCCCAGGCACTGGGTGATGAAGAGAGAGATCTCTGGACATGCTGGTTGTAATGGGTGAGGTCACCGCATGTGTGGGAGGTGGGACAAAGGAGGTATCAGGGGTATGAAGAGTGGGACTAGGGGCTCCATTGTAAACTAAAACAATGATAACTAACCTGAGAGACAAGGCAAGAAGGGCATTCTATGCCATCAAAAGTAACATAAATGATGTAGGTGATGGCTTTGTTGTGGAAGGTTTGGGAATCGCTTCCTTTTAGGTGGTTATAGAATTTAACGGCTCTTTTCTGGGTTTTGATAATTAGTGGGTATCGGCCTAATTCTGCTCTGCATGCATTATTTGGTGTTCTACGTTGTACACAGAGGATATTTTTGCAGAATTCTGCGTGCAGAGTTTCAATTTGGTGTTTGTCCCATTTTGTGAAGTCTTGGTTGGTGAGCGGACCCCAGACCTCACAACCATAAAGGGCAATGGGCTCTATGACTGATTCAAGTATTTTTAGCTAAATCCTAATTGGTATGTTGAAATTGATGTTCCTTTTGATGGCATAGAATGCCATTCTTGGCTTGTCTCTCAGATCGTTCACAGCTTTGTGGAAGTTACATGTGGCGCTGATGTTTAGGCCAAGGTATGTATAGTTTTTTGTATCCTCTAGGGCAACAGTGTCTAGATGGAAGTTGTATTTGTGGTCGTGGTGACTGGACCTTTTTTGGAACACCATTATTTTGGTCTTACTGAGATTTACTGTCAGGGCCCAGGTCTGACAGAATCTGTGCACAAGATCTAGGTGCTGCTGTTGGCCCTCCTTGGTTGGTGACAGAAGCACCAGATCATCAGCAGACATTTGACTTCGGATTCTAGTAGGGTGAGGCCGGGTGCTGCGGACTTTTCTAGTGCCCGCGCCAATTCGTTGATATATATATGTTGAAGAGGCTGGGGCTTAAGCTACATCCCTGTCTAACCCCACGACCCTTTGTGAATAAATTTGTGTGTTTTTTGCCAATTTTAACCGCACACTTGTTGTTTGTGGACATGGATTTTATAATGTTGTTTGTTTTACCCCCAACACCACTTTCCATCAGTTTGTATAGCAGACCCTCATGCCAAATTGAGTCAAAGGCTTTTTTGAAATCAACAAAGCATGAGAAGACTTTGCCTTTGTTTTGTTTTGTTTGGTTGTCTATAGGGTGTGCAGGGTGAATACATGGTCTGTTGTACGGTAATTTGGTAAAAAGACAATTTGACATTTGCTCAGTACATTGTTTTCATTGAGGAAATGTACGAGTCTGCTGTTAATGATAATGCAGAGGATTTGTCTCCACTTTTGTGGATTGGGGTGATCAGTCCTTGGTTCCAAATATTGGGGAAGATGCCAGAGCTAAGGATGATGTTAAAGAGTTTTAGTATAGCCAATTGGAATTTGTTATCTGTATATTTGATCATTTCATTGAGGATACCATCAACATTGTATTGTTTTAGTGATTCACCATAGTGTAGGCGTAGACTCAGGTTTCCGGGTCTCTATGTTTTTGGTTGAACAGGTTTCTCAATTTCTTTCTTAGATTTTTGCATTCTTCATCAAACCATTTGTAATTATTGTTAATTTTCTTCGGTTTTCTATTTGAGATTTTTAGATTTGATAGGGAAGCTGAGAGGTCAAATATACTGTTAAGATTTTCTACTGCCAAGTTCACACCTTCACTATTACAGTGGAACGTTTTACCCAGGAAATTGTCTAAAAGGGATTGAATTTGTTGTTGCCTAATTGTGTTTTGGTAGGTTTCCAAACTGCATTCCTTCCATCTATAGCATTTCTTAATGTTACTCAGTTCCTTTGGCTTTGATGCCTCATGATTGAGTATTGCTCTGTTTAAGTAGACTGTGATTTTGCTGTGATCTGATAGGGGTGTCAGTGGGCTGACTGTGAACGCTCTGAGAGACTCTGGGTTGAGGTCAGTGATAAAGTAGTCTACAGTACTACTGCCAAGAGATGGGCTATAGGTGTACCTACCATAGGAGTCCCCTCGAAGCCTACCATTGACTATGTACATACCCAGCGTGCGACAGCTGCAGGAGTTGTGACCCGTTTTTGTTGGTTATGTTGTCATAGTTGTGCCTAGGGGGGCATATGTGCTAGGTAATGCTGTCACCTGCAGGCAGGTGTTTGTCCCCCTGTGTGCTGAGGGTGTCAGGTTCTTGTCCGGTTCTGGCATTTATGTCGCCTTTCTCTCTCCTTCCTCTCCTTGCTCATTTCCCTCTTTCTCCCAGGGTGCAAGGGGTTAATGCCACTGGAGAGAAGTGGCTCTTTTCTATACAGATCAGATACACTCAGGCTGTTTGTGTATCTGACCGACAGCGGCCCAGACAGCACTTCTACAGGAAGTACATTAACATTTTCCACAGGTCCTTCAGTGTGTGTGTGTGTGTGTGTGTGTGCGCGCATCTGTCCCCTCAGCCAGGGAGCTCAGTCAGGTGCAGTCATCCTCACTCCTCCTTTAATGCGACTGGTCCCCCTCTTTCTTTCTCTCCTCACAGACTCTCTGCCGTCCATCTCTATTTCCCATCCCTTCGCCCTTCCATCTCTCTGTCCCTCTGTGGATATACCAGATATGTGACCTGCTCCATGGAGATTGCTGTAGATGGCTGAGGAGCTGTGCACCGGCTGGTTTCGCATTGTCGCAGGTATGCGCACCTCTCTCTCTCTCTTTCCTCCCCTTCTCTGTCAACTTCCTCTGTGTGAATGTGTGCTACTACTACTGCACTGCCACGGTGTGCGTTGCGCTGCACCACAGAAGGGGTAGACAATTGGTAGGCGAGGACCGAGCCAAGTGTTTTAAGATAAATAAATACAAATGCTAAATACATGGCTCTGGATGAGGATATCTATTCCACAGGAAACGTTCTGTCCTCCTTTCTGTGGGTTTTGCTCCTTCAGCTCCTCCTACTCTCTTCACCACCTCCTACTGGCTATCTGACGTAGCTGCTTGTAGTTGTGCGGAGTGCTGCAACTGATGGAAGCTACCATTATCTGCCAAATGCAGGGGTCCCAGACTCCAGTCCAGGAGATCAATAGCAACTGATGGAAGCTACCATTATCTGCCAAATGCAGGGGTCCCAGACTCCAGTCCAGGAGATCAATAGCAACTGATGGAAGCTACCATTATCTGCCAAATGCAGGGGTCCCAGACTCCAGTCCAGGAGATCAATAGCATGCAGGGGTCCCAGACTCCAGTCCAGGAGATCAATAGCATGTTTTTAGTTGTTGTTGTTTCCGCCTAACACATGCTTACTGGCCAGGGTGTGCAGGCTTTTGCTCCAGCTAATATCTCCAGCTAATATCTTCATCACAATCTTCAATTTAGATCACAATTGGTTGAATCATGTGTGTTAGAGCTGAGCTGGAACAAAAGCCTGCACACCCTGGCCAGTAAGCATGTCTCAATAAGCATGCTTGCAGTAGGCTGTTGTGACAGTGACCCACCATTACCTCGAGCTTGTACTCCAGTTTTCCAGCCATAGAAATACAGTAACTAAAACGAGCAAAGCCCCTCCGACCACAGCAGTTTAAAATCATAATCACATGTTATTTGCCACATTCTTCGTAAACAACAGGTGTAGACTAACAGTGAAGTGCTTACTTATGGGCCATGCTGACACAGGAAAGGTGCTTCCCAAAACTGTTGCCATAAAGTTAGAAGCACAGAATCGTCTAGAATGTCAATGTATCTTGTAGCGTTAAGATTTCCCTTCACTGGAACTAAGGGGCCCGAACCATGAAAAACAGCCCCAGACCATTATTCCTCCTCCACCGTACTTTACAGTTGGCACTACGCATTTGGGCAGGTAGCGTTCTCCTGGCATCCACCAAATCCATAGTCGTCCGTTGGACTGCCAGATGGTGAAGCATGGCTCATCACTCCAGAGAACGCGTTTACACTGTCCCAGAGTCCAATGGCAGCAAGCTTTACACCACTCCATCGTCCGTCATTGCTCATGGTGATCTTAGGCTTGTGTGCGGCTGCTCGGCCATGGAAACCCATTTCATGAAGCTCCTAACGAACAGTTCTTGTGCTGACGTTGCTTCCAGAGGCAGTTTGGATCTGGGTAGTCAGTGTTTTTTACATGCTTCTGCAGTCGGCGGTCTCGTTCTGTGAGCTTGTGTGGCCTACGACTTCGCGGCTGAGCCATTGTTGCTCCTAGACGTTTCTATTTCACAATAACAGCACTTGCAGCTGACCGGGGCGGCTCTTGCATGGCAGAAATTTGACAAACTGACTTGTTGGGAAAGGTGTCAATATGACAGTGCCATATTGAAAGTCACTGAGCTCTTCAGTATGGGTCATTCTGGTGCCAATATTTGTCTGTAGAGATTGTAGGGCTGTGTCCTTGATTCTATACACCTGTCAGCAACCTGTCAGCAACGGGCGTGGCTGAATAGCCAAATACACTACATGGCCTTCAAATGAGTTGATCTAAGGCACTGCTTCCTGTTCTCTCCTGCCAGCTCCTCTCATCTCTTTTCCTTCATTCCCTCATGCGCTCTTCTTTCGTATCCTGTATTGTTTACCCTCATCATCTCCTCCTCATTTCTCTCCTTTTTTTCCCCCTCATCTCTCCTTCCCTCTCTCAATCGGTGGTCTTGCGTGCCCACCTGAATCCCTGTGTTTCTCTGTCTTGTGGCCTCCTTGCCCCTCTCATGCTGTAGCAGTCTCTGGTGATTTAAGGTGGCAGTTTCCCAGCCCCTTGCTGTACAGCCATGACTGAGTCGGTTTATCCTGCTGGTTGTAAGTGTCTAGTCTTCTCTTAGTTAACACCAGCGTCTCTCCTCTCAATGCCACCATGTTCCAGAATCAAAACCCAGCGTAGTACTTTAGGCTTTATTTAGCAAGTCCCCTCTACCCCTCCCTCCTTCCCTTTTTGTGTCACTGCTCACCGGCTGGTGGCTAAATCTCCTCTGGGGGACAGTGGAGGAGAGTAGCCACCTCGTCTGGCAGAGCCTGAGGAATGGAGGGAGAGGGGGGAGAAGAGATAAAGCTGTGGGCAGGGAGGGGACTTCTCTCAGGAAGCATCTGCTGGGTGTTAAGTATACAGAGAGAGGGAGAGGGAGGGAGCATGCCATGGCTTAATGAGGAGAGAGGGAGGGAGCATGCCATGGCTTAATGAAGGGAGAGAGGGGGATGAGGAGGAGGGGGAGCATGCCATGGCTTAATGAAGGGAGAGAGGGGGAGAGAAGGAGGGAGCATGCCATGGCTTAATGAAGGGAGAGAGGGGGGAGAGAAGGAGGGAGCATGCCATGGCTTAATGAAGGGAGAGAGGGGAGAGAAGGGAGGGAGCATGCCATGGCTTAATGAAGGGAGAGGGGGAGAGAAGGAATGGCTTAATGGGGAGAGGAGGGAGCATGCCATGGCTTAATGAAGGGAGGGAGATGGGGGAGAGGAGGGAGCATGCCATGGCTTAATGAAGGAGGAGCATGAGGGAGGGGGAGAGGGAGGGAGCATGCCATGGCTTAATGAAGAGGAGAAGGAGGAGCATGCCATGGCTTAATGAGGGGAGAGAGAGGAGCATGCCATGGCTTAATGAAGAGGGGGAGAAGGAGGGAGCATGCCATGGCTTAATGAGGAGGGGAGAGAAGGAGGAGCATGCCATGGCTTAATGAGGAGAGAGGGGGAGAGAAGGAGGGAGCATGCCATGGCTTAATGAGGAGAGAGAGGGGGAGAGAAGGGGGGCATGCCATGGCTTAATGGGAGAGAGGGGAGAGAAGGAGGGAGCATGCCATGGCTTAATGCATGCCATGGCTTAATGAAGGGAGAGAGGGGAGAGAAGGAGGGAGCATGCCATGGCTTAATGAAGGGAGAGGGGGAGAGAAGGAGGGAGCATGCCATGGCTTAATGAAGGGAGGGAGAGAGGAGGAGCATGCCATGGCTTAATGAAGGGAGAGAGGGGGAGAGAGGAGGGAGCATGCCATGGCTTAATGAAGGGAGAGAGGGGGAGAGAAGGAGGGAGCATGCCATGGCTTAATGAAGGGAGAGGGGAGAGAAGGAGGGAGCATGCCATGGCTTAATGAAGGGAGAGGGGGAGAGAAGGAGGGAGCATGCCATGGCTTAATGAAGGGAGAGAGGGGGAGAGAAGGAGGGAGCATGCCATGGCTTAATGAAGGGAGAGAGGGGGAGAGAAGGAGGGAGCATGCCATGGCTTAATGAAGGGAGAGAGGGGGAGAGAAGGAGGGAGCATGCCATGGCTTAATGAAGGGAGAGAGGGGGAGAGAAGGAGGGAGCATGCCATGGCTTAATGAAGGAGAGAGAGGGGAGAGAAGGAGGGAGCATGCCATGGCTTAATGAAGGGAGAGAGGGGAGAGAAGGAGGGAGCATGCCATGGCTTAATGAAGGGAGAGAGGGGGAGAGAAGGAGGGAGCATGCCATGGCTTAATGAAGGGAGAGAGGGGAGAGAAGGAGGGAGCATGCCATGGCTTAATGAAGGGAGAGAGGGGAGAGAAGGAGGGAGCATGCCATGGATGAAGGGAGAGAGGGGAGAGAAGGAGGGAGCATGCCATGGCTTAATGAAGGGAGAGGGGGAGAGAAGGAGGGAGCATGCCATGGCTTAATGAAGGAGAGAGGGGAGAGAAGGAGGGAGCATGCCATGGCTTAATGAAGAGAGGGGGGAGAAGGAGGGAGCATGCCATGGCTTAATGAAGGGAGAGAGGGGGAGAGAAGGAGGGAGCATGATGGCTTAATGAAGGGAGAGAGGGGGAGAGAAGGAGGGAGCATGCCATGGCTTAATGAAGGGAGAGGGGGAGAGAAGGAGGGAGCAGGCTTAATGAAGGGAGAGGGGGAGAGAGGAGGGAGGCTTAATGAAGGGAGGGGAGCATGCCATGGCTTAATGAAGGGAGAGAGGGGGAGAGAAGGAGGGAGCATGCCATGGCTTAATGAAGGGAGAGAGGGGGAGAGAAGGAGGGAGCATGCCATGGCTTAATGAAGGGGAGAGAAGGAGGGGGATGGCTTAATGAAGGGAGAGAGGGGGAGGGAGAGCATGCCATGGCTTAATGAAGGGAGAGAGGGGGAGAGAAGGAGGGAGCATGCCATGGCTTAATGAAGGGAGAGAGGGGGAGAGAGGAGGGAGCATGCCATGGGCATGCCATGGGAGAGAGGGGAGAGAAGGAGGGGGAGCATGCCATGGCTTAATGAAGGGAGAGAGGGGAGAGAAGGAGGGAGCAGATGGCTTAATGAAGGGAGAGAGGGGAGAGAAGGAGGGAGCATGCCATGGCTTAATGAAGGGAGAGAGGGGGAGAGAAGGAGGAGCATGCCATGGCTTAATGAAGGGAGAGAGGGGGAGAGAGGAGGGAGCATGCCATGGCTTAATGAGGGGAGAGAGGGGAGAGAAGGAGGGAGCATGCCATGGCTTAATGAAGGGAGAGAGGGGGAGAGAAGGAGGGAGCATGCCATGGCTTAATGAAGGGAGAGAGGGGGAGAGAAGGAGGGAGCATGCCATGGCTTAATGAGGGGAGAGAGGGGAGAGAGGAGGGAGCATGCCATGGCTTAATGAGGGGAGATGATGGCTTAATGAAGGGAGAGGGGGAGAGAAGGGAGGGAGCATGCCATGGCTTAATGAAGGGAGAGAGGGGGGAGGAGCATGCCATGGCTTAATGAGGGGGGAGGAGGGAGCATGAGGGGGAGAGAAGGAGGGAGCATGCCATGGCTTAATGAGGGGGAGAGAGGGGCCATGGCTTAATGAAGGAGAGAGGGGAGAGAAGGAGGGAGCATGCCATGGCTTAATGAAGGGAGGGGGAGAGAAGGAGGGAGGGGCTTAATGAAGGGAGAGGGGGAGAGAAGGAGGGAGCATGCCATGGCTTAATGAGGGGAGAGGGGATGGAGAGAGGGAGGGAGCATGCCATGGCTTAATGGGGAGAGAGGAGGGAGCATGCCATGGCTTAATGAAGGGAGAGGAGAGGGGGAGGAGGGAGCATGCCATGGCTTAATGAGGGGAGAGGGAGAGGGAGGGAGCATGCCATGGCTTAATGCCATGGCTTAATGAGGGAGAGAGGGGGGAGGAGGGAGGGAGCATGCCATGGCTTAATGGGAGAGAGGGGGAGGGAGGGAGCATGCCATGGCTTAATGAGGGGAGGAGGGGGGAGCATGCCATGGCGAGGGGGAGGAGAGGAGGGAGCATGCCATGGCTTAATGAGGGGGAGAGGGAGGGGGGAGAGAAGGAGGGAGCATGCCATGGCTTAATGAGGGAGAGGGGGAGAGGGAGGGAGCATGCCATGGCTTAATGAAGGGAGAGGGAGGGGAGAGAAGGAGGGAGCATGCCATGGCTTAATGAGGGAGAGAGGGGGGGAGAGGGAGGGAGCATGCCATGGCTTAATGAAGGAGAGAGGGGAGGGAGGAGGGAGCATGCCATGGCTTAATGAGGGGAGAGAGGGGAGAGAAGGAGGGAGCATGCCATGGCTTAATGAAGGGAGAGAGGGGGAGAGGAGGGGGAGCTTAATGAAGGAGAGAGGGGGAGGGAGCATGCCATGGCTTAATGAGGAGAGAGGGGGAGAAGGAGGGAGCATGCCATGGCTTAATGAAGGGGAGAGAGGGGAGAGAAGGAGGGAGCATGCCATGGCTTAATGAGGGAGAGAGAGGGGGGAGAGAGGAGGGAGAGAGGGAGGGAGCATGCCATGGCTTAATGAGGGAGAGAGGGGGTGAGGGGAGAGAGGGGCGAGGAGGAGCATGCCATGGAGAGGGAGGGAGCATGCCATGGCTTAATGAGCATGGGGAGGGAGGGAGCATGCCATGGCTTAATGAGGGGAGAGGGAGGGGGGGAGGAGGGAGCATGCCATGGCTTAATGAGGGGAGAGAGGGGGCGAGAGGGAGGGAGCATGCCATGGCTTAATGAGGGGGGAGAGGGAGGGAGCATGCCATGGCTTAATGAGGGGAGAGAGGGAGGGGAGAGAAGGAGGGAGCATGCCATGGCTTAATGAGGGAGAGAGAGGGGGGAAGGAGGAGCATGCCATGGCTTAATGAAGGAGGAGGGAGCATGCCATGGCTTAATGAGGGGAGAGGGGGAGAGGGAGAAGCATGCCATGGCTTAATGAGAGAGGGAGGGAGCATGCCATGGCTTAATGAGGGGAGAGAGGGGAGAGAGGAGGGAGGGATGGGAGGGGAGGAGAGGGGGAGAGGGAGGGAGCATGCCATGGCTTAATGAGGGGGAGGGGGAGAGGGAGGGAGCATGCCATGGCTTAATGAGGAGGAGAGGGAGCATGCCATGGCTTAATGAGGGGAGAGAGGGGGAGAGAGAGGGAGGGAGGGGAGAGAGGGGGGACGGAGGGAGCATGCCATGGCTTAATGAGGGGAGAGAGGGGGCGAGAGGGAGGGAGCATGCCATGGCTTAATGAGGGGAGAGAGGGGAGAGGGAGGGAGCATGCCATGGCTTAATGAGGGGAGGGGAGGGAGCATGCCATGGCTTAATGAGGGGAGAGAGGGCGGAGAGGGAGGGAGCATGCCCTTAATGAGGGGGATTGAGGGGAACATGCCATGGCTTAATGAGGGGAGAGGGAGGGAGCATGCCATGGCTTAATGAGGGGAGAGAGGGGGAGAGGGAGGGAGCATGCCATGGCTTAATGAGGGAAGAGAGGGGAGGGAGCATGCCATGGCTTAATGAGGGGAGAGAGGGGCGAGAGGGAGGGAGCATGCCATGGCTTAATGAGGGGAGAGAGGGGGCGAGAGAGAGAGGGAGGGGGGAGCGGGAGGAGAGGGAGGGAGCATGCCATGGCTTAATGAGGGGAGGGAGGGGTGAGAGGGAGGGAGGGGTGAGAGGGAGGGAGCATGCCATGGCTAATAATGAGGGGAGAGAGGGGGAGGAGGGGGGAGCATGCCATGGCTTAATGGGGAGAGAGCATGCCATGGGGGAGAGGGAGGGAGCATGCCATGGCTTAATGAGGGGGAGAGAGGGGGGGAGGGAGGGAGCATGCCATGGCTTAATGAGGAGGGGCGAGAGGGAGGGAGATGCCATGGCTTAATGAGGGGGAGAGAGGGGGAGAGGGAGGGAGCATGCCATGGCTTAATGAGGGGGAGCATACCATGGCTTAATGAGGGGGAGAGGGGCGAGAGGGAGGGAGCATGCCATGGCTTAATGAGGGGAGAGGGCGGAGAGGGAGGGAGCATGCCATGGCTTAATGAGGGGGAGAGGGGAGGGAGCATGCCATGGCTTAATGAGGGAGGGAGGATGGCTTAATGAGGGGGAGAGGGGGAGAGGGAGGGAGCATGGCTTAATGAGGAAGAGAGGGGGAGGGATGGCTTAATGAGGGGGGAGAGGGAGGGAGCATGCCATGGCTTAATGAGGGGAGGGAGAGGGAGGGAGGGAGCGGGAGGAGAGGGAGGGAGCATGCCATGGCTTAATGAGGGGGGGGGTGAGAGGGGGGAGCATGTCATGGCTTAATGAGGGAGAGGGGGCGGGAGAGGGGGGAGCATGCCATGGCTTAATGAGGGGAGAGAGGGGGGAGCATGCCATGGCTTAATGAGGGGAGAGAGGGGGGAGCAAGCAATGAAGAGCGAGGGAGAAAAAAAGAGGAGAGAAGAAGCAGGAGAGGGAGAACATTTCACATGGGCTTGAGCATGACCTGGATAATGCATTGTGCACGAAGAGACACAGGACTGGCTCAATTTAAAGTGTGACAGGCGGACTCATAAACAGGCAGGACAGCATGTGTCTCATCTGTCTCCCTGTGTAAGAAGCCTAGCTTACATCTTTCTTTAAATCTGAATTGTGTATAGATATGGTATATTCTGCATCTGCAAGTGATTTAGTCATTTGTTGAGTAATATAATTTTCTATTACAAGAGTAGCTCTGTCATTATTATTGTGGCTGCTGTTGTTGTTATGGAGGCTTGAGCAGTGCTTGGCTAATTGTCAGGCTGTCCAGCAGCTCATGTCTCTCTCTATTCAGTCTCTGCTCCGTAGCCAGAAACATAAACATCCTCTATCTCCCTCTTCTCTATTTCACCCCAATCTCTCTCTTTCTCCCCCAGTTCTCTTGTTCTCTCTTTCACTCTTTGTCTTTACTCCGTTAGTGGTCATCCCTTAGCCTCTGGCTCCTTCCCCCTCACATTTAAAAGTAATCACCAGCCTCCATGCACACACACACATCCACACCTCCCTCCCTCGTTCTCTCCCCTCCCTCCCATCTCTCCCTCATCCCCTCTCACTGGCAGCAGGCTTGAGAGTAGCAGTACACACACACACACCTCCCTCCCTCCTCTCCTCAATCTGGGTCCATCCAGGCAGAGAGTAGCAGTACACACACACACACACCTCCCTCCCTCCTCTCCTCAATCTGGGTCCATCCAGGCTGAGGGTAGCAGTAGCAGCATAAACGATAGAAGACCGTAGCTCCTCCCTCGGTTGGGCTGGGTCTAGAGAGGCAGTCGGTCTCCCTGACGTCACAATGATTGATCGTTATCCCCAATGGCATTGGCAGCGGAGAGGGAGAGGGAGGGGCATAGAGAGAGAGAGGAGAGGGAGGGGCATAGAGAGAGAGAGAGGGAGGGGCATAGAGAGAGAGAGAGGGAGGGGCATAGAGAGAGAGAGAGGGAGGGGCATAGAGAGAGAGAGAGAGGAGGGGCATAGAGAGAGAGAGAGAGAGGGAGGGGCATAGAGAGAGAGAGAGAGAGAGAGAGGGATGGTGGGAGGTGGAGAGAGAGAGAGAGCAGTCATACTGAGCCAGCAGGCAGAGCAAAAACAGTGATATAGAAAAGGGAGGGAGTAGCAGGCAGACTTAGAGAAGGCAGAGCTCTCTGAAAATAGACTTTTAAACCTTCAGAGAATGGAGTATACCCGTTAGGAGGGCATATACATTTATTCTGTAACCAGGATCAGGGTGTGTGTTCGTGAGTGTGTCCTCAAAATGGGCTGTCGGTTCACTTTAACCTGCTCGTTATTCTGTCGACGAGCAAATAATTAATCTCATTCATCACTCTGCAGAGTCTACAGACACACAAGGTAGGCAGGGGAGGGGTGTGTGTGCGTTATTTATGTTCGTGTGTGCGCGCGTGCGTGTTCTCTGTGTTTGAGTTTGCCTGTGTGTGTGGGTAGGTGTGTGCGAATGTGTGTGCGTATAGATGCGTGGTGTGATGGAGGGAGGCTACTAGTTTGTCGTTCTCTAGGGCCAGGCTATCAGGGGATGCAAGCCGAATGCATGTGACTCTGCAGAGAACCTCAAGGATTGGCTGAGAGCAGCTGTGACCTCAGCAAGCCCTCCCTCTTTCTCTCTCGCTCTGCCTCCCTCCCTCTCTACCCCCTCTCTTTCTCTTTTTTTCCCCCAATATTTTTTTTTCTCCTCTTCTCAGCATCCTTGGCTGATTGTGTAAGTTAGAGGCGCCGTAGCAGTGGAAGCGGCATCCATGGCCTAAGCCACAGCCTCTCTCGGGCTTCTGATCGGCACTGAGCCCAGCCAGCTCCCCTCTCTGCCCGGTCGCGGTGCATGGACCCTGGGCCAGTAGACAGACGACGTGTGGCAGTGTTGGAGGCTGTGTGTTAGCTGTAAGGCTAGGTTAGCCCTGTGTTAGGTTCTGTTCTCTATTCTATCCGTGTCATCTGGTAACCAGGGGCTTCTCTCCCCTTCCTGATTTCTTTCCAGGCTCCTTGGAGATAGAGGAATGCAAATCTGCAATCATGATGGAAGGTAAGTCACACTTGAATTTATTATCTATTTATTTGTGTGTGTATGTGTGTGTGTGTGTGTGTGTGTTTGGCAGCTTCAAATGTCATAAGCTGTGCTCCTATTTTGAGTGCATGCATTCCAGTGATCTTACATGTCATTTGGTGGGAAGGGCACAGCCACTGTAGAGAACGTCTCTCTCTACCAATCGAATGGCTAATTGAACACTGTGTGTTTTTCTCTCTCTCTCACCGTCTTCCCTTCCTGTAAAGGATTATTGGGATTTATTGTGCAGAAGCTTATGTGCCCAGCTGGCTTGTATAAATTCTCTTTGTATGGAGCGGCACACACACACACACAGGGTACCAACGGTGTGTTCTGCTGTAGCCTCTTATCTGCGCGGCCAATAGCCTGCTTGCGTTGCGAGGCCATTTTCCAACAGGAGGAAGCTGCGTTTGCACCCTATGGATAGATTGATCGGTCACGGTCAACGCTGTTCGGGGAACACACAGGGCATTCTGGGTCATGTTTGGCCCTTTATGTGTTGATGACGTCATCTGTCTGCAAGGATGGAGAGAGCGAGGCTCCTTTTATTTCTGCCTTCTGTAAACGACATGATTCATTTCATACATTTCATCTGCCTGCTCCATTTTGAATCTCATCTCCATAATCCACGACATACAGAAAAGAAATACAGATCTACAATCTATTCGTGCTGTGATTTATCTTCCAAAAGCATCACTGTTGTGGCAATATTACTATTAAACTGAACACAAAATATAAACACAACGTGCAAGAATTTCAACGATTTTACTGAGTTGCTGTTCATATAAGGAAATCAGTCAATTGAAATAAATGAGGCTCTAATCTATGGATTTCACATGACTGGGCAGGGGCGTAGCCATGGGTGGGACTGGGAGGGCATAGGCCCACCCAGTTGGGAGCCAGGCCCAGCCACTGGGGAGCAAGGCCCAGCCAATCAGAGTGAGTTTTTCCACACAAAAATGCTTTATTACAGACAGAAATACTATTCAGTTTCATCAGCTGTCCGGGTAGCTGGTCTCAGACAATCCCACAGGTGAAGAAGCCGGATGTGGAGGTCCTGGGCTGACGTGGTTACACGTGGTCTGGGGTTGTGAGGCCAGTTGGACGTACTGCCAAATTCTCTAAAACGACGTTGGTAGAGAAATTAACATCAAATTATCTGGCAACAGAAAATTTGATACATCTGTGGCGTTGTGTTGTGTGACAGAACTGAACATTTTAGGGTGGCATTTCTAATGTCCCTAACACAAAGTGAACCTGTGTAATGATCATGCTGTTTAATCAGCTTCTTGATATGCCACACCTATCAGGTGGATGGATTATCTTGGCAAAGGAGAAATTCTCACTGACAGGGATGTAAACACATGTGTGCACAAAATTTGAGAGAAATAATATTTTTGTGTGTATGGAACATTTCTGGGATCTTTTATTTTAGCTCATGAAACATGGGACCAACACTTTACATGTTGCATTTATATTTTTGTTCAGTATATTTAAGCATACTAGTTTTAGGTTCATTGTATGTTTATAGTATGTCAGACTACCAGGACGTTAAGTGCAACTTGTTGTTGCGTTAGCAATGGCGTCATTCAAGCCTAGTTAGCACAGTGTTGGTAATATGAACAGCAAGGCTGCCTGTTCTCCATCTCGCCATCAGATCTGTGTGTTCTAGCAAGACATGTTGCCTTAATAATGAAAATGTTTTTAAAAAATCAAGTTGCAACTGAATCCAATTAATGCTGTTCCACTTTTCATTCTAAGCCTCCCCATCAGCACCTTGGCGTTCCCCCTTCCTATATTACAGTAGAAACGTGTCGTTAACCATCGGCTGGCTCTCCCTGTCTGTGTGTCTAGACGAGAGTGATCCAGCCTGTCTTTCGGTCAACCCCAGTCCCTGACGGGCCCGTCGGTGGTCACAGGTTCTGGCTTTAGACGAGAGTGATCCAGCCTGTCTTTCGGTCAACCCCAGTCCCTGGCGGGCCCGTCGGTGGTCACAGGTTCTGGCTTTAGACGAGAGTGATCCAGCCTGTCTTTCGGTCAACCCCAGTCCCTGACGGGCCCGTCGGTGGTCACAGGTTCTGGCTTTAGACGAGAGTGATCCAGCCTGTCTTTCGGTCAACCCCAGTCCCTGGCGGGCCCGTCGGTGGTCACAGGTTCTGGCTTTAGACGAGAGTGATCCAGCCTGTCTTTCGGTCAACCCCAGTCCCTGGCGGGCCCGTCGGTGGTCACAGGTTCTTGGCTTGTAGAAATACAATTACTTGAACGGTTATCCCCATTCAAGTCATGGTTCTGTGGCCTAAGGAACTGTTCCCGTTCTAGTCATTTCTATGGCTTCTGCTCCAGAGCCCAGACACATTAGAGGACATTTGAGTGCAGTGACAGAATTGTTTCATAAGGCAGGATTGAGTCTCGTGAAAAACCCATCCAGCAAGGCAAGCAGAAAACCCCCATGATTTTCATACATGGATAGATCCCCTGATTATCTGATAGTGACACAACACAATCAATGATCAATTTGGCCTGGCATTCTTCCTGGGTTCTGACGTTGTTTTCAATGTAATGATTTAAACCAAGCCTATAGATACCTATTGACAGACCGACAGTTTTGTGAGAGAAATCCTGCACATCGTGTGCTCTGTCTTAATCAGTGTATCACAATGGTGTTACTCTCGGTCCCGGATCGTGACCTCTGTACAGGTCACATGATGTGGTGCTTTCTGAATGACGCGGTTCCGGTTCACCCCAGTCAAAGCTCTTCACTTCCCCAGTCCATTGGCAGTGACCGATGAGATTCTTGAATCAATACAAAAAGCTATAGGTTATAAGACCCTACATAAGGCCTTACAGCCCCCAGTGACTTTGTGATCCCTCCCTCCCTTCCTCTTCTCTCCTGCGTGCATGCCATCCAGATGAAGGAGGCTTGCTGTCAAAACATTGGCTATTATTAAATGTATTGCATTGGAGTGCATGCCATGCCATCTATCTGTCTGTCTATTTGGCAGAGCGGGGATTATGCTTTGCTAGCTAGCTAGAGATCTTGTCTGGCAGAGGCTTCCCTGCACGTGTCACGGGCGAGGTGTTGGGTAGTGTTAGGTTGGGGATGGAGAATGCATGGGGAAGAAAACGACAGTCACGGTGTGCTGTGTGTCTTTAAATAGCCCTCCATTAGCATGGCTAGCGCTGTCTTAGTGTGGCTGTGTGACATTGGATTACTAACTGTCAGGTGTAAAGCGGGCGTTAATCCCTGTTAGCAGTGCTGTTTAAAGTCCCACTGCCAGGAGGACCGAGAATGGTAATGGTACCGGAAACCATAGAGAGTTGTATCTCTACAGAGTAAACACCCGGCTTAGCTGTCAAGGATAGATGCGAAGCTATTGTCCTAATCTGGAATACGAAGTGATCCCGGACCTCTCCTCGAATACCCTCCGACCCCAGCCAGTTTCACATGTAATCTGTTCCAGTACTAGCAGCACACCTGATACTAACCCCAGAGCTTAGTGATCAGTTGAACATGTTGAATCATGTGTGCTAGTACCGGAATAGATCAAATAAGTGAAACTGATTGGAGGTACTCAAGGACAGGTGTGAGAAGCATTGGAATGTGTGGATGTACTGTAGGTTCCTGGTATCGTTGTGGAGAAACCAGGCTTATATATTCATCATTGGGTGCTTATTGTGGTATGATTGAGTCATGTTAAGGTTGATGGGCAGGGACTAAACAGATCTTGAGACGTCCTAAGGACATGGAATAAGACCCCAGAGGGAGGCCCATTCTTGGGCGCGTTAGCCCTGGGTAACCGCCTCATGCTATGTAGCATTGGCTCTAAGGTTTTAATACAGTTGACGCTGTGACGGCAACGGGGAGGCCCGGGTGGTTCCAAATGGTATCCAGCTAGAGCTATCACCACGGTTGGCAGCAGGACAAGACGAGGGGCCTAGGAGGGCCAATTTAAATATGAGTTTTTAAAATAGTTGTGTTCTTGCTCTTTATTTCCTGTGACTAGTTTTAGGTCTGTGCTAGGTCCCACCCTAGCATTACACTACGTGACCTCGCCCATGAGGGTGTTACCATGGTTCGCTGGGTTCTCCCTCCCTAGCCGGTTGGTGCCAACCTCAGCCTACAACACCAAGCCTGCACACTAGATAACATATTATCACACAACAATTGTAGTCCTTTAATCTTCCCTTGATGTTTTAAAATATTTTGTATTAGCATAGTGTTGTGAGAGATGTGCTACACCCCTGTGTTACTGGTCTGTTGAGCTGCAGAGGCAGAGCTAGACAGGAAGCAGTAGTGCATAATGTTTGGGGCTTCTTGCAGCTCAGAAGGAAATGCCTTCATTGTGAAAGGAGGGGGGGCCAGTGACATCTGGAGGTATTCTCAACAGGTGACCCGTTTGTGTGTGGCGCCACTGAGGTGTGAAATTGTGTGTGTCAAAATGTAGAAACAGGCCACAGAAGAGGAAACGCTCAGTTTAGGGAAGAATAGTGTCTTTGTTGCTGTGAGGGACAACAGAGCCCCAGAGGACTCAAAATGAACTTCTCCCACAACAAGGCAAAGCAGTAGGGACATGAACTAGGCACAGGAAGGGGACTGTCATCTGGATTAATTGCCCTTCATTTATTTTGTGTTTTTATGCCCTCACATCTTTGGCCCCTGCTAGTATACCTCTCATTCATACACACATTAACATCCACCTCATCGCTCTCCCTAAGACACACACACATGCATGAAATATGACTTGTTATTCTGTATAATTGTTTGTCTGTTTGCCTACCAGACTCTCTATTTCTGTATTTTTAGCTATTTCTCTGTTTCCCTTTTTATTGTACTGTATCACCCGCCTCTGTGTCTCTGTCCGTCTGTCTCTCTTTCCCTGTGTCTCTGTCCACCTGTTTCTCTCACTGCACCAAATACCCTAGTTTCAGACTTCTAATTATCCTTACACCTTACAAGAGTCTAACCACTTCCATGCCAGTGTTGTGACTTTACTTTCATTAATCTGATGACTGTTATTTATCTAATCAACTAACTATGTTTAAGTGTTAACCCGATTTTAAATTAATCATGTAGCAATTAACTCATTAGGATTTAGGGGACTTCGAGAGCACTTATTAATCAGAACCTCGTATCATATCATCATTCTGAACTGTCGTAACCCTGCGTCTGCAAAAACCTGAGCCTTACTTATGATTCAGTACTACACAAATTGTTTTAATTACATTGCCGTTCAAAAGATTGGGGTCACTTAGAAATGTCCTTGTCTTTGAAAGAAAAGTACATTTTTTTTGTCCATTACAATGACATCAAATTGATCAGAAATACAGTGTAGACATTGTTAATGTTGTGAATGACTATTGTAGCTGGAAACAAAAGCTGGATTTGTTATGGAATATCTACATAGGTGTACAGAGGCCCATTTGAGCAGCCTTCACTCCTGTGTTCCAATGACACATTGTGTTAGATAATCCAAGTTTATCATTTTAAAAGGCCAATCAATCCTTAGAAAACCCTTTTGCAATTATGTTAGCACAGCTGAAAACTGTTTGTCCTGATTAAAGAAGCAATAAAACTGGCCTTTAGACTAGTTGAGTATCTAGAGCATCAGCATTTGTGGGTTCGATTACAGGCTCAAAATGGCCAGAAACAAATAACTTTTTTCTGAAACCTGTCAGTCTATTCTTGTTCTGAGAAATGAAGGCTATTACATGTTAGAAATTGCCAAGAAACTGAAGCTCTCACACAATGCTGTATACCACTCCCTTCACAGAACATCACAAACTGGCTCTAACCAGAATAGAAAGAGGAGTGGGAGGCCCCGGTGCACAACTGAGCAAGAGGACAAGTACATTAGAGTGTCTAGTTTGAGAAACCGATGCCTCACAAATCCTCAACTGGCAGCTTCATTAAATAGTACCCGCAAAAACGCCATTCTCAATGTCAACAGTGAAGAGGCGACTCCGGGATGCTGGCCTTTAAGGCAGAGTTGCGAAGAAAAAGCCACATCTCAGACTGGCCAATAAAAAGAAAAGGAAAGATTAAGATGGGCAAAAGAACACAGACATTGGACAGAGGAACTCTGCAGCCACTTCACTGTTGACGTTGAGACTGGTGTTTTGTGGGTACTATTTACTGAAGCTGCCAGTTGAGGATTTGTGAGACGTCTGTGACACGTTCTCTGACCTCACTCGTGGGGGAAGTGCACAGTTATAGAAATAATTTCCCCTTAGAGTTTCTAAAAATCCCCTCCCTCTCTTAACAAAAACACTGTCATCATTTTTCATATGTCATGCACAACGTGGAGGATGGAAACTTCGTACATGTAGTGGGTATACTTTTCAAGTCACAGTATTTCCTTTATAACATTTTAAATGACAACACAAAATTACAACCAAACCGACATCAGTGTTCTTTTAGGTTGCCTCTGACCATTCCCCACGTTCTATGTTAGAAATATTGTTCTAGTATTTACTTTAGAACGTTTTAGAGTTTTGGCGGGAAAATCTTTGAAACAAAGGCCCATTCCTCCGGTGACTTTGGAGAGGGAGAGAGTTGAATGTTCTGTCCTTAACTTACAGCAGGGTGTGAGCTGTCGACCCCCACCAGTTCCTTTCTCGAGGGGGTCTGGTTGAAGTTACTTATTGCAAAGCTCTTTGGATCCTCACAGGACAGTCATGACACCAGTCGGAGGAACTTCAGTATTTTATCTTTGAGCGCTCAATCTGGTTTCTCCACTGACAGTTGGATAAGGTTATGTTAGCAACATTCGTTGGAGATCCTGACAGCGTTGTGTCCGGCCTGAGACATGCCAATCTGGTTTCTCCACTGACAGTTGGATAAGGTTATGTTAGCAACATTCGTTGGAGATCCTGACAGCGTTGTGTCCAGCCTGAGACACATGTAGTTATCCTGACACTCACACTTCACCATTGCTATGAAATGTTTACTTATGAGGCCTTTCCAAACAATGCAGAGTTAAGAAGTAGGAAAATTATCAAAAAAATATATAAAATAGTAGCAATAAATACCAATAAGGAGACTATATACAGGGAGTACTGGTACCAAGTCAATGTACGAGGTAGTTGAAGTGATATATAGGTAGGGGTAAAAGTGACTAGGCAATCAGGATAGATCATAAACAGAGTAGCAGCAGCATATGTGAAGAGTATCAAAGTGTGTGTGGCATCATTATGCGTGTATGTGTGTGTTGGAGTGTAAGTATGTGTGAGTGTTGGGGTTGAGTTCAGTGAGTCAGCGCAAGAGCGTCAGTGCAAATAGTAGCCATTCGATTAACTGCTCTGCAGACTCATGGTATGGGGTTAGAAGCTGTTCAGGAGCCTTTTGGTCCCGGTACTGCTTGCCGTGCGGTAGCAGAGTGAACAGTCTATGGCTTGGGTGTATGGGGTCTTTGACAATTTTTTTGCACCACCCTCTGCTGCACCTTGCGGTCAGATGCTAAGCAGTTATCATATCAAATGTATTTATATAGCCCTTCGTACATCAGCTGATATCTCAAAGTGCTGTACAGAAACCCAGCCTAAAACCCCAACCAGCAAGCAATGCAGGTGTTGAAGCACGGTGGCTAGGAAAAACTCCCTAGAAAGGCCAAAACCTAGGAAGAAACCTAGAGAGGAACCAGGCTATGTGGAGAGTGGCCAGTCCTCTTCTGGTTGTGCCGGGTGGAGATTATAACAGAACATGGCCAAGATGTTCAAATGTTCATAAATGACCAGCATGGTCCAATAATAATAATCACAGTAGTTGTCGAGGGTGCAGCAAGTCGGCACCTCAGGAGTAAATGTCAGTTGGCTTTTCATAGCCGATCATTAAGAGTATCTCTACCACTCCTGTTGTCTCTAGAGAGTTGAAAACAGCATGTCTGGGACAGGTAGCAAGTCTGGTGAACAGGGCAGGGTTCCATAGCTGCAGGCAGAACAGTTGAAACTGGAGCAGCAGCACGGACAGGTGGACTGGGGACAGCAAGGAGTCATCATGCCAGGTAGTCCTGGGGCATGGTCCTAGGGCTCAGGACCTTCGAGAGAGAGAAAGAGAGAATTAGAGAGAGCATACTTAAATTCACACAGGACACCAGATAAGACAGGAGAAGTACTCCAGATATAACAAACTGACCCTAGCCCCCCGACACATAAACCACTGCAGCATAAATACTGGAGGCTGAGACAGGAGGGGTTAGGAGACACTGTGGCCCCATCCTATGATACCCCAGGACAGGGCCAAACAGGAAGGATATAACCCCACCCACTTTGCCAAAGCACAGCCCCCACACCACTAGAGGGATATCTTCAATCACCAACTTACCATCCTGAGACAAGGCCAAGTATTATAGCCCACAAAGATCTCCGCCACGGCACAACCCAAGGGGGGGCGCCAACCCAGACAGGAAGATCACTTTAGTGACTCAACCCACTCAAGTGACGCACCCCTCCTAGGGACGGCATGAAAGAGCACCAGTAAGCCAGTGACTCAGCCCCTGTAATAGGGTTAGAGGCAGAGAATCCCAGTGGAGAGAGGGGAACCGGCCAGGCAGAGACAGCAAGGGTGGTTCGTTGTTCCAGAGCCTTTCCGTTCACCTTCACACTCCTGGGCCAGACTACACTCAATCATATGACCCACTGAAGAGATTAGTCTTCAGTAAAGACTTAAAAGTTGAGACCGAGTCTGCGTCTCTCACATGGGCAGGCATACCATTCCATAAAAATGTAGCTCTATTGGAGAAAGCCCTGCCTCCAGCTGTTTGCTTAGAAATTTGTCCTGTGACCGTAGCGTACGTGTAGGTATGTACGGCAGGACCAAATCAGAGCGATAGGTAGGAGCAAGCCCATGTAATGCTTTGTAGGTTAGCAGTAAAACCTTGAAATCATCCCTTGCCTTAACATGAAGCCAGTGTAGGGAGGCTAGCACTGGAGTAATATGATCATTTTTGGGGGTTCTAGTCAGGATTCTAGCACCTGTATTTAGCACTAACTGAAGTTTAGAGCATTGCAGTAGTCTAACCTAGAAGTAACAAAAACATGGATGAATTTTTCAGCATAATTTTTGGACAGAAAGTTTCTGATTTTTGCAATGTTACGTAGATGGAAAAAAGCTGTCCTTGAAACAGTCTTGATATATATCATACCAAGAAGTGATGCAGCCAATCAATATTTTCTCAATGGTGCAGCTGTAGAACTTTTTTTGAGGATCTGATGGCCCATGGCAAATCTTTTCGGCCTCCTGGGGGGGGGGGGGGGTGTTGTCGTGCCTTCTATGATTGTTGGTGTGTGTAAACCATGTTAATTCCTTAGTAATGTGGACACCCGCTCCACTACAGCCCCTTCGATGTGGATGTGGGCATGCTCGGCCCTCCATTTCCTGTTGTCCACGATCAGCTACTTTTGTCGTGTTGACATTGAAGGAGAGGTTGTTATCCTGGCACTACACTGGCAGGTCACTGACCTCCTTCCTGAGAGGTTGTTGTCCTGGCACTACACTGCCAGGTCACTGACCTCCTCCCTGTAGGCTGGCTCATCATTTTTCGGTGATCATCCTCAAACTTAATGATGGTTTTGTATTCGTGCGCAGCCACGCAGTCGTGGGTGAACAGGGAGTACAGGAGGGGACTAAGCACCCAACCCTGAGGGGCCCCCATGTTGAGGGTCAGCATGGCGGATTTGTTTTTGCCTACCCTCACCAACTGGGGGTGGACAGTCAGGAAGTCCAGGATCCAGTTGCATAGGGAGGTGTTTAGTCCCAGGGTCCTGAGCTTAGTGATGAGCTTGGAGGGAACTAGGGTGTTAAATGCTGAGCTGTAGTCAATGAACAGCATTCTCACAAAGGTGTTCCTCTTATCCAGGTGGGAGAGTGCAATAGAGAGAGTGTCATCTGTTCAGACGGTATGCGAATTGGAGTGGGTCTAGGGTGTTTGGGATGAGTGTGTTGATGTTAGCCATGACCAGCCTTTCAAATCATTTCATTGCTACAGATTGTCATTTAGACAGGTTACCGTGCTGTTCCTTGTGTATATGTATTCTTGAGTTCATTTGGGAGACGGTAACTCATTAAACAAACGTTTCCCGTGGTGCCCCAAATTCCTAATGAGTTAATTATTACATGATCAATTTAATTGAGTAATAATTAAACGTAGTAGGTAATTATTTGATGAATAGCATCACATTAACGATAGTCACGTCACAACACTAGCAATACTAACTACTCTGCTAATGTTACGGCTGCTACTGTGCCAACTAGCAGAGATACAGTGCCTTCATAAAATATTCATAACCCTTATTCCACATTTTGTTATTCCACTGTCCATTTGTCTCTCTATTGTTGATTGGGTTTATCTCTTTTCATCTGTTTGTATATCACTGTCCGTCTGTCTGTGTATCTACGAGTGTGTGTAAGCGAGCGGGCAGGCTCAGGTCACAGATTAGAGCCTTCCTGAGCATGTGACCCTGGATTAGGAGGCCTCTCTGTCTCTACTCTCTGACACACACATACAGGCACATGCACACACACGCAGGCACACACATACATATTCACACTGCAGAAACTTCTGATGATTATAAGGTCTCCTTGCAGAAGGAAAAATAGATTGCGAAGGAGAGAGAGAAATAGCTGTAGGGGGGAGAGGGACAACAAGACATATATGTTGTGTGTCAGGAAAAGACAGGTAAACAGAGGAGGAGAGATGAAGGAAGGGAGGAAAGGGAGGAAAACAGTCCGAATTTGTCAAGATAGACTGAGTGATAGTGTGAGAGTAGAAGAGGAAGGGAGAGATGGAGTGAGGGGGAAGAGAGGGAGAACTCTGTGGTCCAATTGTCCCCGGATGGCTGCCATCACAGGCCAATATTTTATTGAGTCACTGTCCTGCGTGTAACATCACTGGCCTCTGGAACTCCTATTGGCTCTGAATCAGGAAGTACAGAGGCGGTCTGAGAATTATGTAGGGGGCCAAATTACTCATTATACTTTCTACCAGAATGTAGACTTTTCATTTTGCCCCTATTAGTTCCCAAAACAATGCCAACCCTGATATTGCATGCAACTCTGTTATCCCGTTGCTCCAGCCATGTGCCCTAGCCAGAGGGCCGTGCCAGGCTGCCAGCCCATTGCATCTGATAATTCATCTTCTTTTAATTAGAATGTTCTCTCTCTCTCCTCCTCTCCACTGAGTGTCCTCCATTTCCTGTTGATTTGATTGGGGACATCTTCTCCTCTCCTTCCTTCCTATGTTGCGGAGGGAGGTATGGATGGAGGGATGGGGAAAAGAAGGAGAGGGGATGCCCTGAGGGAAGTTAGTGTGATTTATTTTTGTCATGTTTTATTAATAACTTGCCTCCATAACTAATTCAGCTGCTCCCACGCTGCCTAAACTAAAATGCTTTGGCAATTTCTCTCTCACTGGAACCATAGTGTCTGAACTAATACACACTCTTAGAACAGACACAATATAAAAAGTACAATGTTAGTTTTATTAATAGAGTTTGACCACTAAGACTCATGTTTTGAGGGCAATCTATCTGATCAAACTTCGCCAATAGATGTGCAGTGTGTAAGATGTGGATGGAATTCAACCAGTGGTTGAAGAGGATTTTAGATGGACTTAGCCACAGTGTAGGTCATGTGTAATTCAACTCTGCAGCGGTGGCATCCATTTTGCTGTAGGCTATAGAACCTCTTTGGCTGGGGTTTCTCTGTGATGGTATCAGTGCCAGAGCAGTAACAACAGCTGTCAGTCACTGTGTGAGAGGGGTGGAGACTAGTATGGATGCAGGGAGACAGTAACACAACAACAGAAAGAGTAGAGATGAGGTTTTAGATGGAAACTGTGAGGATGGGTGGAGGGATGAAAGGATGTGTGTGATTTAAAAAAAAAAATGTGGTTCACAGCTTGTGTGTGTGTGTAAGTATCTCTGGCCAGCTGTGTTTTGAAATGGCTGACGTGTGTGTGTGTGTGTGTGTGTGTGTGTGTGTGTGTGTGTGTGTGTGTGTGTGTGTGTGTGTGTGTGTGTGTGTGTGTGTGTGTGTGTGTGTGTGTGTGTGTGTGTGTGTGTGTGTGTGTGTGTGTGTGTGTGTGTGTGCGCGCATATATATGTGTGTGTGTGTGCATATGTGTGTGCGCGCATATATATGTGTGTGTGTGTGTGCATATGTGTGTGTGGGTGTGTGTGCATATATGTGTGTGTGTGTGTGCATATATATGTGTGTGTGTGTGCATATGTGTGTGTGTGTGTGTGCATATATGTGTGTGTGTGTGTGCATATGTGTGTGTGTGTGTGTGTGTGTGTGCATATATATGTGTGTGTGTGTGTGCATTTATATGTGTGTGTGTGTGTGCATTTATATGTGTGTGTGTGTGTGTGCATTTATATGTGTGTGTGTGTGTGCATTTATATGTGTGTGTGTGTGTGCATTTATATGTGTGTGTGTGTGTGCATATATATGTGTGTGTGTGTGTGCATATATATGTGTGTGTGTGTGCATATATATGTGTGTGTGTGCATATATATATGTGTGTGTGTGTGTGTGTGCATATATATATGTGTGTGTGCGCGTGTGTGCATATATATATGTGTGTGTGCGCATATATGTGTGTGTATGTATATATGTGTGTGTGTGTGTGTGTGTGTGTGTGTGTGTGTGTGTGTGTGTGTGTGTGTGTGTGTGTGTGTGTGTGTGTGTGTGTGTGTGTGTGTGTGTGTGTGTGTGTGTGTGTGTGTGTGTGTGTGTGTGTGTGTGTGTGTGTGTGTGTGTGTGTGTGTGGTTTGGTTGTACTAGCCTTGTGGGTACCAGAAGTTCTCACAAGGATAGTACAACGAGGAAAATTCGGACAAGTGGGGACATTTCTCAACTAACATCAAGGCAGTGGCCCGTTCCTGTAGGTTCATGCTCTACAACATCCGCAGAGTACGACCCTGCCTCACACAGGAAGCGGCGCAGGTCCTAATCCAGGCACTTGTCATCTCCCGTCTGGATTACTGCAACTCGCTGTTGGCTGGGCTCCCTGCCTGTGCCATTAAACCCCTACAACTCATCCAGAACGCCGCAGCCCGTCTAGTGTTCAACCTTCCCAAGTTCTCTCACGTCACCCCGCTCCTCCGCTCTCTCCACTGGCTTCCAGTTGAAGCTCGCATCCGCTACAAGACCATGGTGCTTGCCTACGGAGCTGTGAGGGGAACGGCACCTCAGTACCTCCAGGCTCTGATCAGGCCCTACACCCAAATAAGGGCACTGCGTTCATCCACCTCTGGCCTGCTCGCCTCCCTACCACTGAGGAAGTACAGTTCCCGCTCAGCTCAGTCAAAACTGTTCGCTGCTCTGGCTCCCCAATGGTGGAACAAACTCCCTCACGACACCAGGACAGCGGAGTCAATCACCACCTTCCGGAGACACCTGAAACCCCACCTCTTTAAGGAATACCTAGGATAGGATAAAGTAATCCTTCTCACCCCCCCCCCCCTTAAAATATTTAGATGCACTATTGTAAAGTGGTTGTTCCACTGGATGTCATAAGGTGAATGCACCAATTTGTAAGTCGCTCTGGATAAGAGCGTCTGCTAAATGACTTAAATGTAAATGTAATTTCGCCGGTCCCCACAAGGAAAAAGGACATGTTAGGCTTAGGGGTTATGTTTAGGGTTACAATTGGGGTTAGGGGGTTATAGGGTTAGGTTTAGTTTCAGGGTTTTGGCTTAGTGTTAGGTTAAGGGTTAGATTTAGGGTTAGGGAAAATATCATTTTAAATGGGAATAAATGTTTTGGTCCCCACAAGGGTAGTAAAACAAACGCATAGGAACTGTAGGATGAGTCATCAGTGTTCACTGTGTCATTTCAAGGATGCCAGACTGAGGCATAGGAACTGTAGGATGAGTCATCAGTGTTCACTGTGTCATTTCAAGGATGCCAGACTGAGACATAGGAACTGTAGGATGAGTCATCAGTGTTCACTGTGTCATTTCAAGGATGCCAGACTGAGACATAGGAACTGTAGGATGAGTCATCAGTGTTCACTGTGTCATTTCAAGGATGCCAGACTGAGACATAGGAACTGTAGGATGAGTCATCAGTGTTCACTGTGTCATTTCAAGGATGCCAGACTGAGACATAGGAACTGTAGGATGAGTCATCAGTGTTCACTGTGTCATATCAAGGATGCCAGACTGAGACATAGGAACTGTAGGATGAGTCATCAGTGTTCACTGTGTCATTTCAAGGATGCCAGACTGATACATAGGAACTGTAGGATGAGTCATCAGTGTTCACTGTGTCATTTCAAGGATGCCAGACTGAGACATAGGAACTGTAGGATGAGTCATCAGTGTTCACTGTGTCATTTCAAGGATGCCAGACTGAGACATAGGAACTGTAGGATGAGTCATCAGTGTTCACTGTGTCATATCAAGGATGCCAGACTGAGACATAGGAACTGTAGGATGAGTCATCAGTGTTCACTGTGTCATTTCAAGGATGCCAGACTGATACATAGGAACTGTAGGATGAGTCATCAGTGTTCACTGTGTCATTTCAAGGATGCCAGACTGATACATAGGAACTGTAGGATGAGTCATCAGTGTTCACTGTGTCATTTCAAGGATGCCAGACTGAGACATAGGAACTGTAGGATGAGTCATCAGTGTTCACTGTGTCATTTCAAGGATGCCAGACTGAGACATAGGAACTGTAGGATGAGTCATCAGTGTTCACTGTGTCATTTCAAGGATGCCAGACTGAGACATAGGAACTGTAGGATGAGTCATCAGTGTTCACTGTGTCATTTCAAGGATGCCAGACTGAGACATAGGAACTGTAGGATGAGTCATCAGTGTTCACTGTGTCATTTCAAGGATGCCAGACTGAGACATTCTAGAAAAGAGCAGAGGCAGTGTGAAAGTGTTTGTTGCATTAAGTAGCATTGGCAGTATATCCATTCTCCACCCCTAAACCCAGTCCTACATTGTCGCTCAGCCCCAACCCTAGCTTTTCCCAACCAAGTCCCAGACAACCCTTCAGTCTTGGTAATACTAGCCAGTAGTACCAGTGATAACTGGTACCACTACCGGCATAATTTCCTTAGCCCCAGTCCCAATTCTATAGTTCCCCTTGTTATGACTGCTCCTCCATGTCTTCTAACCATGCTGGCTGATCAGTCCATAGTCTGAGACTATTGATGCTCTCTGGACCTTACAACTCTCCCCTAGTTATCTTTCCAGTGCAGTTAAGGAGAGGACAGCTTTGGCCCTTTGTGAGACAATTAATTATTATTATTATGTCCAGTAAGGATTTCTTAGGCAGCTTGATCCCCGCTGGCACAACGTCACTGGTACTTGATTTGATAATTATACACGCATGATACAGATTTAGTTCAAGTCAATGGGATACACTATCTTCAGGATAATCATTTAGCCTTGGCGATGATGCTTGCTCAGATGTCAGGCCAGATATAGCAGCACAGCACTCCTATGTACTTTGACTGAATCACACGTGAGTGAATCTGCACCGAACCACCACCTGTGAGCAGGAGACTAGGATACCTGGTGCGGGTGTGTCTGTGTGTCGGGTTGTGTCTGGGGCTAAGCTGTCATTGTAAAGACTAAGATGGGTATTGAGTCATCAGGTTTTCATATAATTACAGCACATTATTTGGAGGCTACTTTTACGTCATGTTCATGTGTGTCTTTTTTTTGGGGGGGGGTAAATAAAGGGAGAGCGTGTCTCGGCTGATGTCATAGAGAGACAGTGTGTGATGTGTTCTGGCCTTGGTCTGCAGTCTTGTGAAGGGCTTGAAATGTACTTTTTTTTATCCGCTTGTCCTTTGGACAATAATGAGAAATGTTTTTATTTTCCAAAAATATAGGGGGAAAAAAATCATGGGTTGAAAAAGGTAACTGAAAATTGTGTGACGCAAGGGACCACTGAAAAACAAAACTGGCCTTTGCACGTTCAAGCCTGTCTCAAAAAACACTGCCCCTTTTAAGGCTCTCCTGCTGGATAGTTGGCCACCCTTCATAGCCTATAAAATATTGTCACATTACAATCAACTACATTTTACGTCTTTATAAAATAATTTCCTGGATCAAAGCAACGTTTCTAACTAAGACATGTTTATCTTTAACCTTTGCCATCCTAAAATATACAGGTTTCAGCGACGATCTATTCACAGCATGGGAGTTTTGTAAATGATGCTATTCTACGAATATTTGTTTTATGTTGTCAGAATGACATTGCCAATGCTGAAACGAGGAGAATCCCAGCTTTCCAACATTGTCCAATTTTATTTTGTGACTCCTAATAGTGAGTGCTTGAGAGGCGGTTTAAAACCAGAGTATTTAGCATTGGTTTATTAACACTCCCGTTCATCAACAGTGTCTAAATAGTCTAACTATCAAGATAACTAGCCAGTCTACATGATACGTGTTGAATTGGCTATCTAGTTGCTTTGCTATCATTGTTTAATTAGCTATCTGCTGCAATGTGTCTCTCGCTCTCCTCTGGCCCATTTGCAATGGCACACATGCCAGTGATGATACACCATGACTTTTCCAGGATTTTCATGACCGTACAAACCCTGGTTGCTGACCAAAAGAATTTGCTATAACTCCTTACAATGACTAACAGTTTCCCCTAACCTTTTCAGCAAAGATAATTGCGGTGTCATACAATGGAATACATTTGAGTCATCTTATTCAAGTCATTATAAAATCATTCACAATGCTTTAATAAGAAATGTTAATAGGCTGCTGAGATGTTAGATGTCGTAACTTATTTATTAAATACCCTGTCCAAGCCGGAATGCATGACGTTCTTTGAAATGGAACCTAATCCAGTGATTTTCATACATTTTGAGGGTGGCAATTTTTATTGAATTCTGGAGCCCAGATTTTAAAAAATTCAATAGAGACAAATTTGCCTTTTTGTTTTTATTTACAATAATATTATATTCAGTGCTTTCGGAAAGTACACTGCTCAAAAAAATTATCAAATCAAATCACTTAGGAAACAACACTGATTGACATTACATTTCACATGCTGTTGTGCAAATGGAATAGACAACAGGTGGAAATTATAGGCAATTAGCAAGACACCCCCAATAAAGGAGTGGTTCTGCAGGTGGTGACCACAGACCACTTCTCAGTTCCTATGCTTCCTGGCTGATGTTTTGGTCACTTTTGAATGCTGGCGAGGCTTTCACTCTAAGGGTAGCATGAGACGGAGTGTACAACCCACAAAGGTGGCTCAGGAAGTGCAGAGCATGTCCAGAGCATGGAGGCGCAACCAGGTGACGGGCCAGTATATCAGGAGATGTGAAGGAGGCCTTAGGAGGGCAACAACCCAGCAGCAGGACCGCTACCTCCACCTTTGTGCAAGGAGGAGCAGGAGGAGCACTGTCAGAGCCCTGCAAAATGACCTCCAGCAGGCCACAAATGTGCATGTGTCTGCTCAAACGGTCAGAAACAGACTCCATGAGGGTGGTATATGAAGGCCCGACGTCCACAGGTGGGGGTTGTGCTTACAGCCCAACACCGTGCAGGACGTTTGGCATTTGCCAGAGAACACCAAGATTGGCAAATTCGTCACTGGCGCCCTGTGCTCTTCACAGATGAAAGCAGGTTCACACTGAGCACATGTGACAGACGTGACAGAGTCTGGAGATGTCGTGGAGAACGTTCTGCTGCCTGCAACATCCTCCAGCATGACCGGTTTAGCGGTGGGTCAGTCATGGTGTGGGGTGGCATTTATCTTCTTCCATGTGCTCGCCAGAGGTAGAGTGACAGCCATTAGGTACTAAGATGAGATCCTCAGATCCCTTGTGAGACCATATGCTGGTGCGGTTGGCCCTGGGTTCCAATCCAATTAAGCACATCTGGGACATCATGTCTCGCTCCATCCACCAATGCCACGTTGCACCACAGACTGTCCAGGAGTTGGCGGATGCTTTAGTCCAGGTCTGGGAGGAGATCCCTCAGGAGACCATCCGCTACCTCATCAGGAGCATGCCCAGGCATTGTAGGGAGGTCATACAGGCACGTGGAGGCCACACACACTACTGAGCCTCATTTTCACTTGTTTTAAGGACATGACATCAAAGTTGGATCAGCCCGTAGTGTGGTTTTCCACTTTAATTTTAAGTGTGACTCCAAATCCAGACCTCCATGGGTTGATACATTTGATTTCCATTGATAATGTTTGTGTGATGTTGTTGTCAGCACATTCAACTATATAAAGTAAAAAGTATTTAATAAGAATATTTCATTCATTCAGATCTAGGATGTGTTATTTTTGTGTTCCCTTTATTTTTTTGAGCAGTGGATTTAGACCCCTTGACTTTTTCCACATTTTGTTAGGTTTACAGCCTTATTCCAAAATTGATTAAATTATCAATCTACACTAGAGGTCAACCGATTTATGATTTTTCAATGCCGATACCGATTATTGGAGGACCAAAAAAACTGCTACCGATTAATCAGACCATTTTTATATATATGTAATAATGTCAATTACAACAATACTGAATGTATATGTATGTATGTATGTATGTATGTATGTATGTATGTATGTATGTATGTATGTATGTATGTATGTATGTATGTATGTATGTATGTATGTATGTATGTATGTATGTATGTATGTATGTATGTATGTATGTATGTATGTATGTATGTATGTATGTATGTATGTATGTATGTATGTATGTATGTATGTATGTATGTATGTATGTATGTATGTATGTATGTATGTATGTATGTATGTATGTATGTATGTATGTATGTATGTATGTATGTATGTATGTATGTATGTATGTATGTATGTATGTATGTATGTATGTATGTATGTATGTATGTATGTATGTATGTATGTATGTATGTATGTATGTATGTATGTATGTTTAAAAAAAGTCTTCATTCAGTATTGTTGTAATTGTCATTATTACAAATATATATACAAATATATATATATATATATATATATTTGTAATAATGACAATTACAACAATACTGAATGAACACTTTTATTTTAACTTAATATAATACAAAAATAAAATATATTTTGTCTCAAATAATGAAACATGTTCAATTTGGTTTAAATAATGAAAAAACACAGTGCTGGAGAAGAAAGTAAAAGTGCAATATGTGCCATGGAGAGAAAAAAAGTTTTAAAAAGCTAGAACATGAAGACATATGAAATCTGGTGTTTTTTTCTTTTAAACATGAGTCTTCAATATTCCCAGTTAAGAAGTTTTAGGGTGTAGTTATTATAGGAAGTATAGTACTATTTATCTCTGTACCATTTGTATTTCATATATCTTTGACTATTGGATGTTCTTATAGGCACTATAGTATTGTCAGCCTAATCTCGGGAGTTGATAGGCTTGAAGTCATAAACAGCACTGTGCTTCAAGCATTGCGAAGAGCTGCTGGCAAACGCAGGAAAGTGCTGTTTGAATGAATGCTTACGAGCCTGCTGCAGCATACCACCGCTCAGTCAGACAGCTCTATCAAATATCAAATCATAGACTTTAATAATAATATAATAAAACACAGAAATACTAGCCTGGTCATTAATATGGTAAAATCCAGAAACTTTAATTTCGAAAACAAAACGTTTATTGGCCCTACACCCAAATAAGGGCACTGCGTTCATCCACCTCTGGCCTGCTCGCCTCCCTACCACTGAGGAAGTACAGTTCCCGCTCAGCTCAGTCAAAACTGTTCGCTGCTCTGGCTCCCCAATGGTGGAACAAACTCCCTCACGACGCCAGGACAGCGGAGTCAATCACCACCTTCCGGAGACACCTGAAACCCCACCTCTTTAAGGAATACCTAGGATAGGATAAAGTAATCCTTCTCACCCCCCTTAAAATATTTAGATGCACTATTGTAAAGTGGTTGTTCCACTGGATGTCATAAGGTGAATGCACCAATTTGTAAGTCGCTCTGGATAAGAGCGTCTGCTAAATGACTTAAATGTAAATGTAATGTAAAATGTTTATTCTTTCAGTGAAATAACGAACAGTTCCATATTTTATAGAACGGGTGGCAACCCTAAGTCTAAATTATTGCTGTTACATTGCACAACCTTCAATGTTATGTCATAATTATGTAAAATTCTGGGAAATTAATTCCGGTCCTAGTTAGGAAGAAATGGTCTTCACACATTTCGCAAAGAGCCAGGCGGCCCAAACTGCTGCATATACCCTGACGCGAATGCGCTTTTGTTAAATCATCACCCGTTTGGCGAAGTAGGCTGTGATTCGATGATAAATGAACAGGCACCACATTGATTATATGCAACGCAGGACAAACTAGTTAAACTAGTATCATATCATAAACCATGACAACAGGTGGTCATCCTGCCACGCAGTCTCCTCGGTTACTACATGATTCTATGTGTTGTTTCATAGTGTTGATATCTTCACTGTTATACAATGTAGAATATAGTAGAAATAAAGGTTAAAGTTATGAACAGTAGCTTTGTCTCCCAAATTCTAGCCTACGAAGATGTCCTAAAGTTGTTGTGGCTTTCAAAAATAACAAGAATGAAAGTCACAGCTTTATAAGACACAGAAGAAACAATGTTATTTATTTTTCAAATATTTTACGAGGCAAATGCAGCAATTATTGTCCAGTTCTGAGGACTGTAGACTGCTTCTATCAAGACCATGAAGTAGACCTATAACCTAGCTCACCCCATTAAGAAAGGCCATTCCTTATCAGACAGCCAATGCTCCATCATGTACGCGCCACACAGGCATACCGACACACACAAACCTGTGCTGCTCCACCAGAAAGGAAAATTACAACAGATTTGGAAAAGGATAGGGGCATATATCACAATGTTTTATGGGTACATAATCATGATAGGACAAAGGTTGACCCAACCCTAGTCTCTCTCTTTCTCTCTCTTTCTCTCTCTTTCTCTCTTTCTCTCTCTCTCTCTCTGTGTGTGTGACATGCTGACAGTCGAGGTCAGGGGCTTTTTATTATGACAGCTCTATTGATAATGTCCCTATAGAGGTCACGTTGATGTCAGAACAATCTCCTTGGACACACGGACAGCTTTATCTCTTCATGCTCTTCCCTCGCTGCCTGCAGCACTGGGCTGCCTGGCAGAATACCAGTCATTCTCTCTGAATCTTCTATGTTACAGTCAGAGGAAGGAGTCACCTCACCTCACCTCACCGCAGAGCATACGTATTTTGATACCTAATGTTTGGAAAGGGAAGATAAGATTGGAAAGGGAGAACGCTGATCCAAGAGCAGTGCTTCCATTCATCCGATTCTACCGGTATGGACACGATGCATTTAGGGAACGTTCCCTCTATGTGGTGTTTTGGGAAATGTCAGGGTCTGAAAGAGGAATTTATGGTGTGTTTCTTTCTCGCTCTCGCTCTCTCTTTCTCTCTCTCTCTCTCTCTCTCTCTCTGAGAGAGAGGGCTGATGGTGGTTGATGAGATGAATTTGAAGCTGTGAGAAACTGAAGTCTCTGGGTTGGTTTTTATTGCGACTCTGGTCAGAAGGGCCTGAGGACAGTACATTCCTCTCCCCACCAGAAACCTCCCTGACCAACCTGTAATCCCTATAGGAGAGGGGTGGAGGAAGGTTCTGGGGATCAGGACTGCCTGGGACCCACTGATTAGAGAGAGGGAGGGATGGGAAAGAGGGAGTGAGGAGAAATCCACAGGAATTCCCAACAGCTTTGAGCTTTTAGCAGTCAGATCTTCCTATCTGTCTGGGATCAGAGAGAGAGAGCATGAAAGAGAGCAGTGTTTCCCCTAGGATTCTTTTCAGCAGTGTTGGCAAAGTTCTCATGGTGAGGCGGGGAGTGTGGTAGTGGGGAGAGGCCAACAAGCGCTGTCTCCGTCGACAATTTCTAGAGGCCCTCCTTTTGGCCACACAGACACAATTTTGTTGTTTTTAAAGCTAATATCCTGCTATTTAATTGATTTTGTGTCACTGATGTACACACAATACCCCATAATGTCAAATTGAAAGTTTGTTAGTAGAAAATGTTTGAAATTATGAAAAGATTAAAAGCTGAAATGTCTTGCGTCAACTTAAACCGTTTGTTATGGCTAGCATAAATAAGTTTAGGAGTATAAAGGTGCTTAACAAACACTCACTCAGTGTGGATAACATGCTTTTTTTATGACTACCCCATCTCTGTACCTCACATCTACAATTATCTGTAAGGTCCTTCAATCGAGTAGTGAATTTCAAGCACAGATTCAACCACAAAGACCAGGAAGGTTTTCCAATGCCTTGAAAAGAAGGGCACTTAGATGGGTAAAGAAAAGTAGCAGACTACAAAGATACAGGCTCCCTTCCTAACTCAGTTGCCAGAGAGGAAGAGGAAGGAAACTGTTCAGGGATTTCACCATGAAGCCAATGGTGACTTTAAAACAGTTAGACAGTTTAATGGCTGTGATAGGATAACTGAGGATGGATCAATAACATTGCAGTTACTCCACAATACTAACCTAAATGACAAAGAGAAAATAGAAAAGAAGGAAGCCTGTACAGAATAAAAATATTCCAAAACATGCATTGTGTTTCGCACAAGACACTTAAGTAACACTGCAAAATATGTGGCAAAGAAATTAACTTTTTTTTTGTCCTGAATAGAAAGCATTATGTTTGATGAAAATCCAACACAACACAACACATCATTGAGTACCACTCTTCATATTTTCAAACATGCTGGTGGCTACATCATGTTATGGGTATGCTTGTCATCGGCAAGGACTAGGGAGTTTCTTACAATGAAAAGAAACGGAATACAGCTATAAGCACAGGCAAAATCCGAGAGGAAACCTGGTTCAGTCTGCTTTCCAACAGACACTGGGAGACGAATTCACCTTTCAGCAGGACAATAACCTACAACACAAGGCCACATGTACACTGGAGTAGCTTAGCAAGATGACAGTGAATGTTCCCGAGAGGCCTAGTTACAGTTTTGACTTAAATTGGCTTGAAACTCTATGGCAAGACTTGAAAGTGGCTGTCTTGCAATAATCAACTTGACAGAGCTTGAAGGATAATGTAAAATATTGTACAATCCAGGTGTGCAAAGCTCTTAAAGACTTACCCAAAAACACTCACAGCTGTAATTGCTGTCAGAGGTGCTTCTACAAAGTGCTGGATATTTCTGTTTTTAATTTTCTATACATTTTGCAAACATGTTTTCCAATTGTCATTATGATGTGTTATGAGTAGATGAGTGTGGGGAGAAAATAGTTCATACATTTTGAATTCAGTCTGTAGCACAACAAAATGTGGAATGTCAAGGAGTATGTGTATTTTCTGATGGTACTGTACTGAATGTACAAAACATTAGCAACACCTTTCCAAATATTGAGTTGCACCCCCTTTTGCCCTCAGAACAGCCTCAATTTGTCGGAGCATGGACCCTACAAGGTGTCAAAAGCGTTCTATGGGGATGCTGGCTCTTGTTGACTCCCATGCTTCCCACAGTTGTGTCAAGTTGGCTGGATTAACTTTGGGTGGTGGATCATTCTTGATACACACGGGAAACTGTTGAGTATGAAAACCCCACCACCGTTGCAGTTCTTGACACACTTAAACCTGGCACCTACTACCCTGTTCAATGACACTTACAGTAAAAACACTGTTTTGCCCGTTCACCCTCTGAAAGGCACATGTACACAATCCATGCCTCAATTGTATCAAGGCTTAAAAATCCTTCTTTATTAACGTGTCTCCTCCCCTTTCATCTACACTGTTTTGAAGTGGATTTAACAAGTGACGTCAATATGGGACCATAGCTTTCACCTGGATTCACCTGTTCAGTCTGTCATGGAAAGAGCAGCTTTTCCTAATGCTTTGTACAGTGTGTGTGTGTATCCATATATACTGGACAAAAATATAAACGCAACATGCAACAATTTAAAAGAGTTTACTGTGTTACGCTTCATATGAGGAAACCGGTCAATTGCAATAAATTCATTTGACCTTAATCTATGAAATTCACATGACTGGGAATAGAGATATGCATTCCCATACTGTTTTTATACTGTTTTTATTTATTTACTTTTCTGCTCTTTTGCACACCAATATCTCTACCTGTACATGACCATCTGATCATTTATCACTCCAGTGCTAATCTGCAAAATTGTAATTATTCGCCTACCTCATGCCTTTTGCACACAATGTATATAGACTCCCCCTTTTTTCTACTGTGTTATTGACTTGTTAATTGTTTACTCCATGTGTAACTCTGTGTTGTCTGTTCACACTGCTATGCTTTATCTTGGCCAGGTCGCAGTTGCAAATGAGAACTTGTTCTCAACTAGCCTACCTGGTTAAAAAAATAAATAATTTGTTGGTCACAGATATCTTCTAAAAACAAATAGGCACATGGATCAGAACACTAGTCAGTATACCGGTGTGACCACCATTTGCCTCATGCAGCTCGACACATCTCCTTCGCATAGAGTTGATCAGGCTGTTGATTGTGGCCTGTGGAATGTTGTCCCACTCCTCTTCAATAGCTGTGTGAAATTGCTGGATATTGGTGGGAACTGGATCACTCTGTTAGCACACATTGATCCAGATCATCCCAAAGAAGCTCAATGGTGAGTATGCAGGCCATGGAAGAACTAGTGCATTTTCAGCTTCCAGGAATTGTGTAAAGATCCTAGTGACATGGGGCCATGCATTATCATGCTGAAACATGAGGTGATGGTGGCAGATGAATGGCAAGACAATGGGCCTCAGGATCTTGTCACGGTATCTCTGTTTATTCAAAATGCCATCGATAAACTGTAATTGTGTTTGTTGTCGGGAGCTTATGCCTGCCCATACCATAACCCCACCTCCACCATGGGGCATTCTGTTCACAGCGTTGACATCAGCAAACCGCTCGCTCACACAACCCAATACATGTTGTCTACCATCTGCCTGGTTCAGTTGAAACCGGGAATCATCCGTGAAGAGCTTCTCTGGTCTCACGACAATCCCGCAGGTGAGGAAGTCGGATGTGGAGGTCCTGGGTTGGCATGGTTGCACATGGTCTGCAGTTGTGTGGCTAGTTGGACATATTGCCAAATTCGACTATAACCTTGGAGGTGGCTTCTTGTAGAGAAATGAACATTAAATTATCTGGCAACAGCTCTGGTGGACATTCCTTTAGTCAGCATGCCATTTGCACACTCCCTCAAAACTTGAGATATCTGTGGCATTGTGTTGTGACAAACTGCACATTTTAGATTGGCCTTTTATTGTCCCCAGCACAAGGTGCATCTGTGTAATGATCATGCCGTTTAATCAGCTTCTTGAAATACCACACCTGTCAGGTGGTTTGATTATCTTGGCAATGGATAAATTAGCACTAACAGGGATGTAAAACACATTTGTGCACACAATTGGAGAGAAATAAGCGTTTTGTGCATAGGGAACATTTCTGTGATATTTTCTTTCGGCTTACGAAACATGGGACTAACACTTTACATGTTGCATTTATACTTTATGTTCAGTGTATATATACAGTCATCAAGGCAAAGGGTGGCTATTTGAAGAATCTAAAATATGTTTTTGTCTTTGTTTTACACTTTATTTGGTTACTACATGTGTTATTTCATGGTTTTGATATCTTCACTATTATTCTACAAGGTAGAGAATTTTTTTTTTTTTTAAGAAAACCACTTGAATGATTGTGTGTCCAAACTTTTGACTGGTACTGTAAATATATATATATATATTTTGGGGAGTGGTGCCAATGATTTAAATGAAGTGAGGTAGGGAGGGACAGATTAGTAAGGAGAATAAGAGATTGAAGAAAATAGCCTCATCTTTAAAGATGGAGTCGTTTCCTTGTTGAGCCGTCCATTTTAAAATGCTGCTGTGTGCTGTCACATCCCTGTGTCTCCTCAGCGTAGTGAGGCTCTGCTCTGTCAGGACGCGTCTCCCTCGTTGTGTCCTGATTCTACTCATTGTTTTTACAAACAGTGTAATTTCCTGTTCCCAAGGGAGCTTAGATGTGAACATGACCCTGATTCGCATTAGCTGCTCCTCCATTATGTTTAATCTGAACAAGGACACAGAGCCAAAACCCAGCCACAATGTGTCTCAGCATGCTGTTCTTATGGAGTCTATCTCTCTTGTGTTCTGTTCTACCAATAGAACGTCTCGCAAGGCAGCTACGAGGGATGTGATTGGTCGAGCTGTGCTGAGGTAGAGGGCAGCTGTGTGTGGACGCTGATGTGAAAGCTTGTTTTTCTCTCTCTTCCTCTATCTACCATATTTTTCACTCTTTTTGTCTTTTTCATATCTCCTCCTGTCCTCTTCTCTCTCCTAGCCTTGCTGGTCAGCAGTTGCATACATGTCCAGGACAGCACACCACAAACAGCTCTTTTGGTCCATCCCCTAAAAATCTCCTTGTCTGGATCTGATTTTGATCAGGTCTGAAGTGGTCTCTCTCCACAAAGTTGAGGATGTGCTGTGAAGTCTGATCATGTGTTTCAATAGAGGGTGCTCAGCTTAGGAATGTGTGTGTCCACAGGCATGGACGGTCGACCAATCAATTTGCTGCCTGTTCTTAGTAAACTGATGGAGAGATTTTTTAAGAACAAGTTAACTACTGACTTTCAGCATGCATATAGGGAAGGGCACTCTTAGGAACTTGTACTGCGGTGACTCAGATAAGAGAATGTGATGGATAATAAGATGATAGTTGGAGCTGTATTGTTAGATTTTTGTGCAGCATTACATTTTAGTGATCATAATTTTGTATTGAAAAAAATTACTTATTGCTTTACGTCACCTGCCGTCACATGGTTGGAGAGTTAGTTATCCAATAGAACTCAGAGTATTCTTCAATGGAAGCTTCCCTAACATTAGATATGTACAGTGTGGTATCCCTCAGGGCAGTTGTCTTGGGCCGTTACTCTTCTCTATTTTTTACAAATGAAATGCCACTTGTCTTACAGGAAGTTCAAATGACTATGTATGCTGATTGCACACTCTACACATCAGCACCTACAAGCCAGTGAGCTCACTGAGACTCTTGGCAAGGAGTTGGTGTCAGAATGGGTAATTAACAATAAACTGGTCTTAAATACAACTAAACCCAAAAGCATTGTATTTGGTTCAAAATATTCTCTTAGACTTAAACCTCAACTAGATTTGTGCATAAAGGGTGTGACTATTGAACAAGTTGAAGAAGCTGAACTCCTAAGAGGAACATTGGATGGTCAATTATCATGGTCAAGTCATATTGACAAAGTTGTTGTAAAGATGGGGAGAGGTATGTCTGTTATAAAAAAAAATATGTAATGCATTTTTGACACGAAGATAAACTGTACTAGTTGTTCAGGCTTTCTGAGGAGAAATCTTGTCCCATCTTTACGAAACATTGAAACTGTCAACCATGTGTATAATATGTTCAGGTGCAGCAAAGAAAGGTTCATTTCATTTCGGGGTGTTTTAAAGTCTGTGGGGGGTAGAAGTGGTAAGGTATCGTGGGGGGATATGATGCAGGAATTACTACTATGATGGGGGATTTATCAATAAATGAGGGCAAACACAAGAGAAGGATATGCGCAAAATTAAAATAAACCCCCTGGAAAGGGGGGTCTGAGCTGGCAACCCTGAGGTACCAAAGTTACAATCTGATGCCACGTTCAAGACAACTGGGAAATCTGAGGAAAAAAACAGTGTTTGGACAGTCATCCAATTCAGAATTCCAACTCGGGAATTGGGCCTCTTTCTAGAGCGTTGAATTTCCGACCTGAAGATCATTGACGTCATGATTTTACCTAGTATTTTTCCAGAGTTCACAGTTGTCTTGAAAGCACCATAAGTCAGTTGAGTGAACTGACCCTTGCTATATCATCTTTGGTCTGACGGAAACGACAACACGATATACAGAAAATAAGCCACTTACTTTGATGGAACACACACGTCCAATTTTCAAGACAAAGGCAATGCGGGCGCCAGCCAGAAAATGTGCTGGGGGGAAAACATTTGTGCAAGGTCTGTTCTGACTAGAGATGCGCAATGTCTTCATCCGTGAGCTGGGGAAACACTCAGGAAGTGCTTGGGCTCAAGTTGAAGAGAGAAGTTTGTCTGCTCAGTCAAGCCTCAAACATAAACAAAGTGAAAAGGGCAACTTATTACGCGAATTAAGGAGGAGGTGGAACATACCTCAATTCAAATTGACATGTTCAAACAGCCTATTGATAATTAGCAGGCAACGTGCCTTGGTTTGAGTGCAGTGCGGGTAACTGTCCTGTTGCGTAACAATCAGATTTTGGAACAATGAGAGCATTCTGACATCACGCGCATGAAAAACTCACACGGGCGACGGTTAGAGATATTTGGAACTCCCGCTTGAAAAGGTTAGGTTTGCCTTGATGAAGTACTGTAGCATCATCAATCCCACCACAGCCACAAGCTGTTCACTCCCTTGCTGTCAGGCAGACTGTATCGGAGCATGAGGTCTGATACCAACAGGTTGAGAGACTGTTTCTATCTACAAGCCATCGGACTGCTGAACACTTGAACTGGACTGACCACCTGCGCTGACTCGCCGCTCCTTAGCACACATGCATTCACTCATGCACACACACACACACACACACACACACACACACACACACACACACACACACACACACACACACACACACACACACACACACACACACACACACACACACACACACACACACACACACACACACACACACACACACACACCTTCATGCTACACGAACACCACAACTGTTCCTACCAGGCTCTTATTAAATATTGCTAATGCTGCACAATTTAAACATTTGGCCCCCAACCCCCTCTTCCCTGATACATCTGTAATAAATATTATACTATAAATTGTGCCTTCCTTTGTTACACTTAAGCAAAAATGTTGTTGCATTGTCAAGAAGGAACCTGCAAGTAAGAATGTTATCGGACAGTGTATACTATTTGTATCCTGTTCATATGACTAATACAAACTTGAGCTAGTTTACCGCGTCATGGAAGGCCCGAACTCCCTCCCACCAAAACAGGTGGAAATTTCAGGCTGTCTTTTCAAACAGCTCTTTACACAACAAAAACTGTACCATAGTTCTCACAGTATTATTCCAACCTCATAGTGTGGAGATGTACCCTCACTGGCCAGTTTATTCAGGACACACATTTAGTACCGGGTCGGATCACCCTTGGCCTCCAGAACAGCCTGAAATCTTTGTGGCATTCTACAAGGTGTTCTGAAAAGTTCCACAGGGACGTTGGTCCATGCCGACGCAATGGCATCACGCGGATTGGACGGCGGTACGTTCATGCTGCGAACAGCCCGTACCATCTCATCCAAAAGATGCTCTATTTGCAGGGGTACTCAGCGTTCGTAGGTGGCAAAGGTCTGGATGGATATCATCCTTTTTTTGGCGCTGTGGTACAACGTAGTAACAAACATAGCCGTCTACGACTTAGGAAACTTGTTGTTATATAAAATGTAAATACATTCAATGAGACAATAAGACACACTTTCTTTTGAATGGAAATATGTGCATGATTGCGTCAACATTACTGAAAAACAAAAGTGGTTGCCATGCAATATTCATGTGTAAGTCACTCTGGGCCTTGCCCTTGCATTAATGAGAGTAATTACACTATGCCATGCAATATTCATGTGTAAGTCACTCTGGGCCTTGCCCTTGCATTAATGAGAGTAATTACACTATGCCATGCAATATTCATGTGTAAGTCACTCTGGGCCTTGCCCTTGCATTAATGAGAGTAATTACACTATGCCATGCAATATTCATGTGTAAGTCACTCTGGGCCTTGCCCTTGCATTAATGAGAGTAATTACACTATGCCATGCAATATTCATGTGTAAGTCACTCTGGGCCTTGCCCTTGCATTAATGAGAGTAATTACACTATGCCATTGCAATATTCATGTGTAAGTCACTCTGGGCCTTGCCCTTGCATTAATGAGAGTAAATTACACTTTCTGACTCCTATGCTTTGAACTTTGAACTTTGGCACAAATGGTTTGAGAGCAACTCTGAAACACTGGTGCAGGTGTGCGTTGGTGAGCCTGGTGCGATATTTGTTTTGAATGAAGTTCATAGTGGAGAAGGCTGATTCCCAGCTGTATGTGGAGCCAAACATGGGCAGGATGTATAGTGATAGTTTCCCGAGAACAGGGACATCCGCTGCAGGCACCATCTTTACCCGGAAAGTGACGGTCAAAATCACCAGCCTGCTCCTTTAAAAGCCACATTGGTTTTGACAATTTTGTCACATTTGCGACCAAGAAGGGTTTCTGGATGAGCAGCAGCAGTTTTCTTCCAACAAGTCATCAAAGCGAGCCAAAGTTCTCCATCATCTTCTGGATGAAATCAACATGGTTGGGAATGTCTTTGTCTCCCTGCGTCTGCACCAGAACATTGAGAGGTGGACAAGTTCTCCCTGGAGATCATTCTTGAGAAGAAAAAGATGTATTCTGGAAAGCCCAGACTGCTGTTATAATTTCACACACTGTGTTGACCCATCCCTGCAGCTTAACATTCAGGTGATGTAATGTTTGTCAAAAATCCAACTGTTTCCATCGTCTCATCTTCCCAAAACTCTGAAAACTGAGTTGCCTTGTCACTCTTTTGCTCCAGATGTATCCCACACACATTCCAAAACCCTGCCTTTGCTGAGCTTCTGACATTGTTGTGCAGTGGAAAGGAAACGGACATAGGCCTCTGTCAGAATGCCTCGTAAGCAGACGGTGTTGTAGGGATGATGTTGCTCTCAAAAAGTTGATCGGTTTCATCATCGTTGTCATGACCTCAAAATACTTTTTTTCCCCCCAGACTGGCACACCGGACAGATTGATGGATGATGCAGTGGTATGATGTCAGATCATGGTGGTCCTCTTTCAAACGTGCAACCAGCCCCCTCTCTCTTCCAATCATGGCTGGAGTGCCATCTTTGTAGATGGATACTACTGACTTCAAATCAAATTGTATTTGTCATGCGCCGAATACAACAGGTGTGGACCTTACAGTGAAATGCTTACTTACAAGACCCTAACCAACAATGCAGGTCGAAAAAAATACGGATAAGAATAAGAGATAAAAGTAACAAGTAATTAAAGAGCAGCAGTAAAATAACAATGGCGAGACTATATACAGGGGGGTACCGATTCAGAGTCAATGTGCGCGTGCCCCGGTTTAGTTGAGGTAGTATGTACATGTGGGTAGAGTTTTCTGTCCCCCTTTTTGTCAGCATCCCTTTGATGGGATCAGGGATATCTTCTCCCTGTGTGTGTTTAGTTGAGGTAGTATGTACATGTGGGCCTTTGATGGCATCAGGGATATCCTCTCCCTGTGTGTGTTTAGTTGAGGTAGTATGTACATGTGGGCCTTTGATGGCATCAGGGATATCCTCTCCCTGTGTGTGTTTAGTTGAGGTAGTATGTACATGTGGGCCTTTGATGGCATCAGGGATATCCTCTCCCTGTGTGTGTTTAGTTGAGGTAGTATGTACATGTGGGCCTTTGATGGCACACACACACACCATGATACACTTTCACAAACGCTCAGCCCCACCATCACGTAAACACTTGGATGCAGACCAAGTGAGGGAAGGAGGGATAGAGGAAGATACCATCTGCTGTTTCCTTTGAAAAGCCCAACAAATCATCCACATGCTAATCAGACTAGTCTATGACACATTTTCCCCTCCGTTAAGTAAATTAATATTTCCCACACTGCCTAAAACAATAGCAGAGTGATCTGGATCATCAGTCATCACACTGCAGTTATGGTTCCTACATGCTGTCACTAATATGAAGGATATGGGGGTGAAGCAATTTAAGTGATTGGTTGGTCGGCGCGTTGGCAAGCCCTGAGAGGATTTGGCATTCACATAGAAAGCCATTGGAAGGACACAGTCACTCAGGCAGCCACTCGCAGGAACCGGAAGATAGAGGATTTATATAACCTTGGTTAGGCACCATGGATAGATACCGGGTCAAGGGTTAAATTGGGATACGGGATGTGGAGTAACTGCATTCAAAAAGGCAGTTTAGTTTGAAGTGAACTCCTTCACCTTTTCACATTCAAAAGCGGACAACGCTCAATTGAACCGTATGCCTTCCTACAATATTTTGTGCAGGTCCTGTGCCTCTGGTAGCTTCCAATATGTAGAAATATGCTATGAAGGTGTGACAGAGAAGAAGGCTCATATAAGACTGATCCAACTCGTCTAGTCTTTGTTTCCTCTGGTTATGGTCGACTCCACTAAGCTCTTGCATCCTCCACTTCTCTGGCATCATGGAAATATCCACTTAGCTCTGTAAACACTGTATTGCTTGACGTTAATGAGCGTTCAACCGATTTTTATATATTTTTTTAAATGTTTGTAATTTAGCAGGCGACTTACAGGAGCAATTAGGGTTAAGTGCCTTGTTCAAGAGCACATCGGCTGATGTTTTTTTCTTTACCTAGTTGGCGCAGGGATTCAAGCCATCAACCTTTCGATTGCTGGCCCATCGCTCTTAATGGGGGGGGTGTATGATGGTTTAAATTGTATGTGTATGGTGTGTCAATTGATTCTATGTTTTTATGTACAAGCAGCAGCACTCTCTATTGTCCAAGTAACATTTTCCTTCAGGGACAATAAAGTATATATCATTTAACCTGTTCATGTTATTCAGCCTGTTCAACATGATTGGTCTGAGCTCTTTGATCTGGAATAGAAAGTGAAATTGACAAGAAGATTGAAGGGCGGCTGCCTATTCTATTCACTCACACAGAGCACTCCGCTATGACCCAGGCACCAAACCACCTTACCTTTACAGACATGAATATTGGCTAAATGGAGCAACAAACCGTCTTTTTGAGTCACATTATAAAACTACGGTCAAGTACAGGTCGAGTATGTTTTGTTGATTTGTTTTTTTGTGTGGGTGTGTGAATTGCTCCGCTCAGCCCCAGACCACAGCAGAACTTCACAGGCCTCCCTCTCGTCTTCTTCTTATCCTCCCACCTGGTTTAGGAGCTGGCACTGGACCGACCGAACGCCCCCCCCCTGTCTTACTGAGTCAAACACTAATTGCTCTCCTCATCACAGATTAATCGGTTCACTCGCCTACTGTTTTAAGCTTTAGCTTTCTGCTGATATGCCTCAAAATGATGATTGGCAGGCCAATGCTATCATACAGTGCCCTTTTTCTTTTCTATGAGTAGTCAGAACCCCCCCCCCCCCCATAGGTTCCCATCTAGTAGTTTATGCTTTATGTTACTGCAACGTTGTGGAGGGGGGGGGGGGGGGGGGGTGTTATTGTTTACTCTTGTCTCTACAGTGCCTCTGTGACGTGGAGACCTCGTTTCATTGTCTCTCTCTCTCATGTGAATAGCAGTACAGGTAGGGATTAATGTTCAGACATGTACTAACCAGGTGGATAGATTTTCATTACCGGTGCACGAGATGGGCAATCTATGTGAAAGCACTACTGATGCAATCTATTTTGGGCTATACATGGTCTGTCCCTTCTATTCTCTCAGAGCAAAGGTTGTCTGTTTTCTGATCATTGGGCCTTTTCAGTGAAAGGTTAAACTACTTCTATCGCTCAAAGAATACTCTCGTCTGTCTTTCGTGACTCCTCTGAGGGCTGTGTAGGATCAATAAGGTCGGAGTTGTGGAATGAGAATGGCACACTCTTTTGTCACTGTGTGTCTATCAGATGGTGTGTGTGTGTTACAACATGCCAGGGAAATTCATGTGTGCAATTTCAATGTATTTTGTTGAGTAACAAAATGTGTCTTGTTTCCCCTCTAGGGGCACTTTGTTTGGAATTCATGTTGTAAAGGCTTGCAGACCTCATAAAGGTATCACGGCGCTCATACTGCTGGCTGGCTGATATTTACAGTACCAGTACATCCACCCACTGCTGTTACTGAGAAATGGGCACTTGGCATAGCTTACGATTGCTATTTGTATGGTGTACACAGGCACACGTTTAGTTTACCATATATATATATATTTTATTCTATTCTTGTAAGTATTTGGATATTGTTCATGAATATGTGTTTACAGTTGTTTGTTTGTTTTTGTATTTTTAATGATTATCATTATATTATATTGACAACTTTTTACAATCCAGAATCCAGTTATTCATCTGTCAAAACAGGTTCGTCTCCCCTCTGTATTAGACGAGGGTGGTTACCGTGAAGAATAGATGTTGCCCCGGGGACTAATTTGAGGAGCGCACAGCGTTTTGTGTCTACTCAGTGAGCGTGAAGCAAGGAACAACCGCCCAAATAAGACTGGTACCCTCTCCTCTTCTAGTTCAGCCGATTGTTGAGCGTGACTCTCCAGGGCTGATTTGTTAGTAATAGGAGAAGCATCTGTCTGGAATAGTTGGATTTGATCTCGAGAGAAAATGGTACAGACAGAATTTACAGGCCTAACCAATACAGTGCCCTGGTGCAGTTCAACTTCAACCAACAAGTTCGTCATAGTCTGGAATGCAAATGATGGTTGATAATGTGTTGAGTTGTCTTCTAAAGTATGGCAGACAGTATGTGCAAACACACCAGTCGGTGTTATTATAATGAGAGTTGCAGTGAAGTATGTTCTGACGAACACAGGCTGCTCATTGAATGGTGTATGGAACAAGCAGATGTTGCTGAAAATTGTGAAAAATGTCAGCCTTTGGTGCATGTAATAGGGAGCCTCGGGATATGACTCCCAGCTGTTAGGGGGAAACCAGAAGAAAGATGGAGAGAGAAAAAGAGAGACTGCAGACTGAGAAAGAAGGTGGGTGTACAGATGACCGGTCCCCCCCCCCTCCTGGAATTCCATGACACCTTTTGTCCGCTGTCAACTGTCAGTGTGCTGGTGCAGTCGGATCTGCCCATCATGACGCGCTTTCCTTAGTGTCCGGCCGCACGTCATTAAGAATCTGTGCATCCGTTCAGCAACTGACAAAGCCGGTGCTGTGTGTGTGTGTGTGTGTGTGTGTGTGTGTGTGTGTGTGTGTGTGTGTGTGTGTGTGTGTGTGTGTGTGTGTGTGTGTGTGTGTGTGTGTGTGTGTGTGTGTGTGTGTGTGTGTGTGTGTGTGTGTGTGTGTGTGTGTGTGTGTGCATATACACGTGTTTGTGTACAGTAAGAGTGTCTGTCCATAGCTGACAGTGCAGCCACCTGGACAATACAGTAAGAGGCCAGCCTTAGTGCACTCTCACACTGTGAGTAGGGCTGGTGACCTGAGTTTGGCGGCCATTTTCGTGTCTAAGTGAGTCGGCGCTTGCTGCCCGGGGCTCTGTTCTGTCTTTCAGTGTTTCTCTTTTCCCTGTTTCTCTGTGTTTCTGTTTCCCTGTCTCACTGTTTCTCTCTGTCTTGCAGTTTCTCTCTCTCTCTGTTTCACTCTCTCTCTGTCTTTCTGTCTTTCTAGCTCTCTGGGTTTCAGTCTTCTGAAAATAAGAACAGACAGGTGCAAAGGCAGCCTCTCTGTCTAATCTTCCTCTTCTACTCTGCCTCCTCTAATCTTCTCACTCCTCTATGTTCATCTTTTTCTCCTCTGCCCCCCTGCTCTGCTCTAGTCATCTTTAAAGAGAGAGTTCAGGTGAAGCAGCAGGTCTCCCGATCTCATTTTATATCACGGCAGGGCATAAGACATGGCATCAGGTCACAAAATGGAGAATCGCTGTGCGTGTGTGCAGCCGTAACTGCGTACTTGTCTGTGTGTCATTTGAGTGTGTGTCTGTGAGACTGCACATTTGTTAGTGCATAGAGCCCTATCTGCCAGTCTCCTGCTGCATCTCTCTCTCCTCCTCCATCCTCACAGGAATGACTCATGCCAACACTGGAGCCATTTTAAACCTCCCTGCCAGCCTCTATAACCCAGCTCTCCCCGGCCTTCCCCAGCCCATACTCTGACTCAGATGCCCGTTTCACACCTCCCTGCCAGCCTCTATAACCCGGCTCTCCCCGCCTTCCCCAGCCCATACTCTGACTCAGATGCCCGTTTCACACCTCCCTGCCAGCCTCTATAACCCGGCTCTCCCCGGCCTTCCCCAGCCCATACTCTGACTCAGATGCCCCTGTTTCACACCGTAGCCTCATTGTCTTTCGTCAGATGGTGTCATTCAAACGTGACAGGAGCCACATGTCTAGCAAATCGTAGAACTAATCTTTACAAAATATTGATACTACACTGCTCAAAAATATAAAGGGAACACTAAAAATAACACATCCTAGATCTGAATGAATGAAATATTCTTATTAAATACTTTTTTCTTTACATAGTTGAATGTGCTGACAACAAAATCACACAAAAATTATCAATGGAAATCAAATTTATCAACCCATGGAGGTCTGGATTTGGAGTCACACTCAAAATCAAAGTGGAAAACCACACTACAGGCTGATCCAACTTTGATGTAATGTCCTTAAAACAAGTCAAAATGAGGTTCAGTAGTGTGTGTGGCCTCCACGTGCCTGTATGACCTCCGTACAACGCCTGGGCATGCTCCTGATGAGGTGGCGGATGGTCTCCTGAGGGATCTCATCCCAGACCTGGACTAAAGCATCCGCCAACTCCTGGACAGTCTGTGGTGCAACGTGGTGTTGGTGGATGGAGCGAGACATGATGTCCCAGATGTGCTCAATTGGATTCAGGTCTGGGGAACGGGCGGGCCAGTCCATAGCATCAATGCCTTCCTCTTGCAGGAACTGCTGACACACTCCAGCCACATGAGGTCTAGCATTGTCTTGCAGTAGGACGAACCCAGGGCCAACCGCACCAGCATATGGTCTCACAAGGGGTCTGAGGATCTCATCTCGGTATCTAATGGCAGTCAGGCTACCTCTGGCGAGCACATGGAGGGCTGTGCGGCCCCCCAAAGAAATGCCACCCCACACCATGACTGACCCACTGCCAAACCGGTCATGCTGGAGGATGTTGCAGACTGTCACGTCTGTCACATGTGCTCAGTGTGAACCTATTTTCATCTGTGAAGAGCACAGGGCGCCAGTGGGGAATTTGCCAATCTTGGTGTTCTCTGGCAAATGCCAAATGTCCTGCACGGTGTTGGGCTGTAAGCACAACCCCCACCTGTGGACGTCAGACCCTCATACCACCCTCATGGAGTCTGGAGTCTGTTTCTGACCGTTTGGAGTCTGTTTCTGACCGTTTGAGCAGACACATGCACATTTGTGGCCTGCTGGAGGTCATTTTGCAGGGCTCCTCCTTGCACAAAGGCGGAGGTAGCGGTCCTGCTGCTGGGTTGTTGCCCTCCTACGGCTTCCTCCGCGTCTCCTGATGTACTGGCCTGTCTCCTGGTAGCTTCTCCATGCTCTGGACACTACGCTGACAGACACAGCAAACCTTCTTGCCACAGCTCGCATTGATGTGCCATCCTGTATGAGCTGCACTACCTGAGCCACTTGTGTGGGTTGTAGACTCCGTCTCATGCTACCACTAGGGTGAAAGCACCGCCAGCATTCAAAAGTGACCAAAACATCAGCCAGGAAGCATAGGAACTGATTTCACAACAGCATGTGAAATTTGTTGTCAATCAGTGTTGCTTCCTAAGTGGACAGTTTGATTTCACAGAAGTGCGATTGACTTGGTGTTACATTGTGTTGTTTAAGTGTTCCCTTAATTTTTTTGAGAAGTGTATTTCTAATGGTCTTAACTTAACTTATCAGACATCCCCAAATGGGCACATTTATAGGTCTACATTTGCATGTAGTCCAGGTAGCCTAGGCCTACTTCTACAGTGTATTCCAAGTATTCACACCCCTTGACTTCTCCCACGTTTTGTTGTTAGACTCAATTCAAAATGGATGAAATATTTTACAAAATCTCACGCATCTACACACAATACCCCGTAATGAGAAAATGAAAACATGTTTTATGTATTGAAAAGGAAATACAGAAACAAGTTTTCACACCCCTGAGCCAGTATATGTTGGAATAACCTTTGGCAGTAAGTCAAAACTGTAACTAGGCCACTAAGGAGCATTCAATGTCTTGTTGGTAAGCAAATCCAGTCTACATTTGGCCTTGTGTTTTTAAGTTATTGTCCTGCTGAAAGGTGAATTTGTCTCACAGGGTCTGTTGGAAATGCACACAATTAAGTTTTGAAACAATGAATGCACACAAAATGACGGGAGGGAGCGCATTCTGGAGAGAGACGTACCTTGTTCGTCTTAGCCACACTCCCCTTATTCTTGGTCCATGGCATCCCTGCGGCCTCCTCAATGGATTAGTCCACTGAGACAGGCTTAAATCACACAGGTGTCTCCTTATTCTTGGTCCATGGCATCCCCGCGGCCTCCTCAATGGATTAGTCCACTGAGACAGGCTTAAATCACACAGGTGTCTCCTTATTCTTGGTCCATGGCATCCCCGCGGCCTCCTCAATGGATTAGTCCACTGAGACAGGCTTAAATCACACAGGTGTCTCCTGTGCCATGAGCAATACGTGTGTATTTGCAACTACTCGACCTCAACAAAAATGTCGGTCGACCAACAGCCTATCGAACAAACAATCGACCGTTCGACTAAATGGGGTCAGCCCTACTTATCTTACCACACCTGTATGAATCACCGGACACTTCTATGTATCCCTTATTCTCTCTTCTGTATGAATCACCACAAAAACACCCTTTTTACTAACTACCATACGCCTTCCTGAAGAACCATGCTTTTAAGATACTGAGCATAGTCTCTCGGAACCAGTGACCGCCCAACACCTCCATAACCTCACACCTTCCAAGAATAAGTGTTTCTGAATGACCTCACGCCTTCCAAGAATGGCCACTCTGAGTGACCAGACACCTGCGTTTCTCTCCTTCCTCGGCGTGTGCCATTCTTCACGACTCAGTATGCATAGGAGCACCCGTCTCCCCCTCACTGCTGCCTGTCTGTGTGGAGAGCCCTCCTGGCGGCCAGCCTGAATCTGGTTCACTGTGGATAAAGAGCCTCCCCAGCTGTCCCCCTTTAAACCAGCTTGTAAAACAGTCCCTGCTTCAGAGGGGAAAAAACTGTCCCTGTTTCAGAGAGTGTAGAGCACCCTGAATGGGCCCAGTCACCGGCTTGGGGGAAAGAGAGTGTAGAGCACCCTGAATGGGCCCAGTCACCAGCTTGGGGGAAAGAGAGTGTAGAGCACCCTGAATGGGCCCAGTCACCGGCTTGAGGGAAAGAGAGTGTAGAGCACCCTGAATGGGCCCAGTCACCGGCTTGAGGGAAAGAGAGTGTAGAGCACCCTGAATGGGCCCAGTCACCGGCTTGGGGGAAAGAGAGTGTAGAGCACCCTGAATGGGCCCAGTCACCGGCTTGAGGGAAAGAGAGTGTAGAGCACCCTGAATGGGCCCAGTCACCGGCTTGGGGAAAGAGAGTGTAGAGCACCCTGAATGGGCCCAGTCACCGGCTTGAGGGAAAGAGAGTGTAGAGCACCCTGAATGGGCCCAGTCACCGGCTTGGGGGAAAGAGAGTGTAGAGCACCCTGAATGGGCCCAGTCACCGGCTTGAGGGAAAGAGAGTGTAGAGCACCCTGAATGGGCCCAGTCACCGGCTTGGGGGAAAGAGAGTGTAGAGCACCCTGAATGGGCCCAGTCACCGGCTTGGGGGAAAGAGAGTGTAGAGCACCCTGAATGGGCCCAGTCACCGGCTTGGGGGAAAGAGAGTGTAGAGCACCCTGAATGGGCCCAGTCACCGGCTTGAGGGAAAGAGAGTGTAGAGCACCCTGAATGGGCCCAGTCACCGGCTTGGGGGAAAGAGAGTGTAGAGCACCCTAAATGGGCCCAGTCACCGGCTTGGGGGAAAGAGAGTGTAGAGCACCCTGAATGGGCCCAGTCACCAGCTTGGGGGAAAGAGAGTGTAGAGCACCCTGAATGGGCCCAGTCGCCGGCTTGAGGGAAAGAGAGTGTAGAGCACCCTGAATGGGCCCAGTCACCGGCTTGAGGGAAAGAGAGTGTAGAGCACCCTGAATGGGCCCAGTCACCGGCTTGGGGGAAAGAGAGTGTAGAGCACCCTGAATGGGCCCAGTCACCGGCTTGGGGGAAAGAGAGTGTAGAGCACCCTGAATGGGCCCAGTCACCGGCTTGGGGGAAAGAGAGTGTAGAGCACCCTGAATGGGCCCAGTCACCGGCTTGGGGGAAAGAGAGTGTAGAGCACCCTGAATGGGCCCAGTCACCGGCTTGGGGGAAAGAGAGTGTAGAGCACCCTGAATGGGCCCAGTCACCGGCTTGGGGGAAAGAGAGTGTAGAGCACCCTGAATGGGCCCAGTCACCGGCTTGAGGGAAAGAGAGTGTAGAGCACCCTGAATGGGCCCAGTCACCGGCTTGGGGGAAAGAGAGTGTAGAGCACCCTGAATGGGCCCAGTCACCGGCTTGGGGGAAAGAGAGTGTAGAGCACCCTGAATGGGCCCAGTCACCGGCTTGGGGGAAAGAGAGTGTAGAGCACCCTGAATGGGCCCAGTCACCGGCTTGGGGGAAAGAGAGTGTAGAGCACCCTGAATGGGCCCAGTCACCGGCTTGGGGGAAAGAGAGTGTAGAGCACCCTGAATGGGCCCAGTCACCGGCTTGGGCGAAAGAGAGTGTAGAGCACCCTGAATGGGCCCAGTCACCGGCTTGGGGGAAAGAGAGTGTAGAGCACCCTGAATGGGCCCAGTCACCGGCTTGGAGGAAAGAGAGTGTAGAGCACCCTGAATGGGCCCAGTCACCGGCTTGGGGGAAAGAGAGTGTAGAGCACCCTGAATGGGCCCAGTCACCGGCTTGAGGGAAAGAGAGTGTAGAGCACCCTGAATGGGCCCAGTCACCGGCTTGGGGGAAAGAGAGTGTAGAGCACCCTGAATGGGCCCAGTCACCGGCTTGAGGGAAAGAGAGTGTAGAGCACCCTGAATGGGCCCAGTCACCGGCTTGGGGGAAAGAGAGTGTAGAGCACCCTGAATGGGCCCAGTCACCGGCTTGAGGGAAAGAGAGTGGAACACTGTGTGTGTGTACACATGTGTGTGTCATTGTGCATGTGTGTGTGTGTATGCTTTCAATCATAGCTTTCTTGCTTTGGAGGGTCTGAAATAGACAGTCAACGTCTCCAGACTACAGTTAAACCCAGACACACGAGACATAAATACATAAAAGCTATTGTGTTGCTTAGAATACAGAATGGCACACAACGCTAGTCTCCCCATGCACTCCAGACACACATGAAGCCAGAAACAAGCAAAGAACTAACAAGATAGCCAAGGTACAAACATCTAGTAAAGCACAGTAATAACATAGCTATTGTAGAGTAGCACTGTAGATCACTATCAGTGTGTGGCCCCAGGAGGTGCAGTTGGAGTCTTGGAGAGATTCAATCTTCTCTATGCTACCTGTATTTCTAGTCTGTTTTGTGCCTGCAGAATTTCCAGGGCAGCAAACTAGCAACAACCTGTCAAAGCCAAGATAACCTACATTCAACTATTTCAACTAAGGCCTGATTAGTTGTGAGACTTGTTTTGTTTTGGAACAGATGTCAAGATTTGGAGACACCTGTGGGGGGGATTGACAGAAACAGAGCTACCTTAGATGAAGATATATATCAAAAGGCGACATAACAAAGACGATGGAATTCAGAGAAATGATTGCTTTGCAGTGTATTTTCTCCTCCCTCTCATTGGCCCAGATGTCATCCATAGTTAGGTGGCGCTCCTGCTCTCTTATCATCTGGGAGTTTGTGGCCTTTCCTTCTTTTACATTACTGTGTCTTTAAGAGAGATCACTAATGACGTTAGCACGTCTGCTAGCTCTGGTACGGAAGCCATTAAGTCGTTAATTAGCATCCACTAACCAGGCACTCTTATTTTCATATCCACTAATTAACCCCTACGCATGGGGAGGGAGGCCTTCATGTGTTGTCAATCCCAATGTCAGAGGACTGCATTTTGGCAGACTCTGTTGCTTTGAGCGTAGATGCGTGGCGTAAACACGTATTGCAGTAAATAGAGTTATGACCAAGTTTGTAGAGTAAATGTGTTTAGAGAGAGAGAAGAACAAAGTTGTTGTGGTCACTATTTCTATGGTTCAAATTGTATTACATTCGCCGAATACTACAGGTGTAACCTTACAGTGAAAAACTTACGAGCCCATAACCAGAGGTTGAGGTTGTTGTCCTGGCACCACACAGCTAGGTCTCTGACTTCCTCCCTATAGACTGTCTCGTCGTTGTTGGTATTAGGCCTACCTCTGTTGTGTCATCGGCAAACTTAATGGTGTTGGAGTCGTGCCTGGCAGTGCAGTCATGAGTGAACAGGGAGTACTGGAGGGAGCTGAGCACGCACCCCTGAGGGGCCCCTGTGTTGAGGATCAGCGTGGCGGATGTGTTGTTACCTACCCTTACCACCTGGGGCGGCCCGTCAGGAAGTCCGGGATCCAGTTGCAGAGGGAGGTGTTTAGTCCCAGGGTCCTTAGCTTATTGATGAGCTTTGAGGGCACTATGGTGTTGAACGCTGAGCTGTAGTCAATGAATAGCATTCACACATAGGTGTTCCTTTTGTCCAGGTGGGGAAGGGCAATATAAAGTGCAATAGAGATTGTATCATCTGTGGATCTGTTGGGGCAGTATGCAAATTGGAGTGGGTCTAGGGTTTCTGGGATAATTGTGTTGATGTGAGCCATGACAAGCACTTCATGGCTACGTGAGTGCTACGGGGGTCGGTCGTCATTTAGGCAGGTTACCTTAGTGTTCTTGGGCGGCACAGGCACTATGGTGGTCTGCTTAAAACATGTTGGTATTGCAGACTCAGACAGGGAAACGTTGAAAATGTCAGTGAAGACACTTGCCAGTTGGTTAGCGCATGCTCGCAGTACATGTCCTGGTAATCCGTCTGGCCCTGCGGCCTTGTGAATGTTGACCTGTTTACAGGTCTTCCGGAACAGCTGGTGCTCTCATGCATGTTTCAGTGCCATTTGCCTCGAAGCAAGCATAGAGACCAACCAATACGTTCAAAGATCCCGGATCCACTTGTCACGAACCGACTCAAAGCCCGTAACAAGAGATGAGGAGTAACAAAACATATTTATTAAATCAAGTATATGTAAGTACAATATACAGTGGTGTGTGTAATCTGTAGTGTAAGTGAGTGTTTTACATGCATGAATGTGATAATGCAGGGTTTTGAAAGGTGCCAAAGCAAACAACCAAAAGCCACCAAGATACACAACAAAATCTATAAATGTGTCTGCATGGAGCGTGTCTCTTCCATGAATGGGGAAGTGGTGTATTTATCCTGGGACACACCGGGCCCAGGTGTTTCCCATGGAGCTGACGACCCTCCCAACTCCGCCCACCAGCATCCTAATAAGGAAACAAGAACAAAGAGAGAATACGGAAGACAGAGTGGGAGGGTCGTCACATGAAGAAGCCAATGTCTGATGTGGTGTACTCCTCAATGCCATCGAAGGAATCTCGGATTATATTCCAGTCTGTGCTAGCAAAATCACCCTGTAGTTTAGCATCTGCTTCATCTGACCACACTTTTTTTATTGACCAAGTCACTGGTGCTTCCTGCTTTAATTTTTTGCTTGTAAGCAGGAATCAGGAGGATATAATTATGGTCAGATTTGCCAAATGTTGGTCGAGGGAGTGCTTTGTATGTGTCTCTGTGTGTGGAGTAAAGAAGGTCTAGAGCTTTGTATGTGTCTCTGTGTGTGGAGTAAAGATGGTCTAGAGCTTTGTATGTGTCTCTGTGTGTGGAGTAAAGATGGTCTAGAGCTTTGTATGTGTCTCTGTGTGTGGAGTAAAGATGGTCTAGAGCTTTGTATGTGTCTCTGTGTGTGGAGTAAAGATGGTCTAGAGCTTTGTATGTGTCTCTGTGTGTGGAGTAAAGGTGGTCTAGAGCTTTGTATGTGTCTCTGTGTGTGGAGTAAAGATGGTCTAGAGCTTTGTATGTGTCTCTGTGTGTGGAGTAAAGATGGTCTAGAGCTTTGTATGTGTCTCTGTGTGTGGAGTAAAGATGGTCTAGAGCTTTGTACGTGTCTCTGTGTGTGGAGTAAAGGTGGTCTAGAGCTTTGTATGTGTCTCTGTGTGTGGAGTAAAGATGGTCTAGAGCTTTGTATGTGTCTCTGTGTGTGGAGTAAAGATGCTCTAGAGCTTTGTATGTGTCTCTGTGTGTGGAGTAAAGATGGTCTAGAGCTTTGTATGTGTCTCTGTGTGTGGAGTAAAGATGGTCTAGAGCTTTGTATGTGTCTCTGTGTGTGGAGTAAAGGTGATCCAGAGCTTTGTATGTGTCTCTGTGTGTGGAGTAAAGGTGGTCCAGAGTTTTTTCCCCACTGGTTGCACGTTTAACATGCTGATAGAAATTTGGTCATTTAAGTTTACCTCCACTTCTAGGAGCGCCGCCTCTGGGTGAGCGTTTTTCTTGTTTGCTTATGGCGGAATACAGCTCATTCAATTCTGTCTTAGTGCCAGCCTCTGACTGTGGTGGTATGTAAACAGCTACGAAGAATACAGATGAAAACTCTCTCGGTAGATAGTGTGGTCTACAGCTTATCATGAGATACTCTACCTCAGGCGAGCAATAGCTCGAGACTTCCTTAGATATCGTGCACCAGCTGTTATTTACAGAAGTACATAGCACTCCGCCCCTTGTCTTACCAGATTCCGCTGTTCTATCCTGCCGGTACAGCGTATAACCAGCCAGCTGTATGCTGATAGTGTCGTCGTTCAGCCATGACTCCGTGAAGCATAAGATGTTACAGTTTTGAATGTTCCGTTGGTCGTTTAACTTTGCTCGTAGGTCATCTATTTTATTCTCCAGATTGCACGTTTGCTTGCGGAATGGAAGGAAGTGAGGGGTTTATTCGATCGTCTACGAATTCTCAGAAGGCAGCCTGCCCTTTGGCCCTTTTTTCTCTGCCTCCTCTTCACGCAAATCATGTGGATCTGGGCCTGTTCCTGAGAAAGCAGTATATTGTTCGCGTTGGGCTCGTCAGACTCGTTAAAGGAAAAAAAGGATTCTGCCAGTCCGTGGTGATTAATCACAGTCCTGATGTCCAGAAGTTATTTTCGGTCATAAGAGATGGTAGCAGCAACATTATGTACAATTTCTTTTAAAAATAAGTTGCAAAAACCGCTAATAAAAAAAAAAAAAATACAATCGGTTGGGGATATGTAAAAAGTCTGCCGCCTTCTCCGGCGCCATTATTACAGTGGTGGGGGTCTTGCTGTGTGTGAGTCACTGATACTATATATGTGACACTTACTATGCTTCCTGTGCGTGTGTCCTGTGTGTGTGTGTGTGTGTATACAGCTCCACTGCACCAGGGAATTATAGTTATGTGGCTGAGCCCTGAGGATGCAGAGGGGAATATGTTAGCAGGATCAATGATAGCAGGCCTCTCCGGATCGATTTCTCATTTGGGTTTCGACGGGTACCCACAGAAGCAAACCCCTCTAGTCAGGGCAGGGTGAGGCAGTGGCAAGTACCCACTACCCATAGGCCTACTACACTCTTGGAAAAAAGGGATCCGACATGGTTCTTCGGCTGTCCCCAGGAGAACCCTTTTTGGTTCCATGTAGGGTCAGGCTGCGACAAGCAACCACAAACCCAGTGGGGACAGAAGCTGTGACAAGCAACCACAAACCCAGCGGGGACAGAGGCTGTGACAGAGGCTGTGACAAGCAACCACAAACCCAGCGGGGACAGAGGCTGTGACAAGCAACCACAAACCCAGTGGGGACAGAGGCTGTGACAAGCAACCACAAACCCAGCGGGGACAGAGGCTGTGACAGAGGCAGGTACTGACAGACACCCAGAAGGACAGAGGCAGCTCAGACGGGTAGGTAGGTAGTGACAGGTCTCCACAGCGCTTGTAGACAGACAGGGACAGGTATGTACTGATATAGGCAGAGACTTACCTAAGATGACTGTATATCTGAGGAGGAAGAGCGAGAGAAACAGACGTGCATAGCGGCATATTTTGACTCTTGTCGCGTATCTCTTGGACTGGTAGTTTAATTTGCATGCTACAGACGAGGCGTGTTTAGACTGCTTGAGGAGATTGCATGGCGATAGGCTTCCTCCTCCCTGTGCTGTGTTGATTCTCCGTTCGTCAACCATCGCATTTGTTTTTAATTCATGAGTTGAGCCACCGGTGTTGAATTCAAGCGCTGACATAGAGGCTAGGGATAAAGACACAGTGTGTGTGTGTGTGTGTGTGTTCAAGGCTGCTTCGCGCAGACACCCACCTCAAGGCTCTGGGTCCACCAGTGCGCGTCAGTCACACTGTAGTTTGAGAGGTACCGTAGAGGCGTGAGAGGACAGACCGAGAGACATGAGAGAATGACGAGGCTTGAATACTGGGACCAGAAATGCAGGGAGATAACTGGGCCTTCATTTTGGGTAAGAATGGAACATTGGAATGTTAATATGGCCCAAAGAAATCATGCCAATTTCCGTCTGCTGTTGGAAAGTAATCTTTACAGTGCTGCTTCAATATTCTGTTCCAAGTCATTTCAGTCGGCTCCTCTTTGGTCTGCGGAGGACTGAATTTGGAGAGCAACCAAGTTAGCTTCCCTTCTGACTTCGTGTTTTAATAGTCTAATATCACGGCAAGTTACAGATCTCTTGAAGCAGAATACTCTTGATTTGTGTTTACTGAGAAATGTTTCTCTGCTGTGAAGGCAATTATCTTATCAGCCATGCTCTGTTGTACTCTGTAAAATATTAATTGAGGATAAAGTATAGGCAGAGGTAGGTGCCAGATTCCTCCCTACTCATTGGCTATACTATGAGTTATTTCTGTTGATGGTCCAGTGTATTGATTTAGACTGGGTAGAGTCTGAATTTAGACTCGGTACTAATGGAAGTGTCCGTATCAGAGGAGGGGGCCTTGACAGATCAATGATCAACAGAAAGGCATCCATCTGCATTGGCCATGAGCACCATTTGAGATGTGAACGAATATTAGCCTTCACAGCGCGATAGTGTTAGCCTTCACAGAGTGCTCTTCTACTAAATAATAGATGAAAAGCTCACCTTTGATCCACCGGACCATAGATCTGGGCCTCTGTTCTGACGCTGGAGAGCTTAACCTGGCTCGAACTCTATGAATACACGCAGATGGACACACACACACACACACTGTACATACAGACACACACATGCACTATGTGTATACACAAACATGAATATGCTCAAGTTCACGCACATACAATACCTAGACACCTTTTGATGTAAACACACACACACCCTCATACTCATACACACACGGCTCACAGCTGGGAGTTTCTGACTTTTGCTCTTTGATGCTGCTGCCTGTCGATTGTGTGTGACTGTGTGTGAGACTGTGTGTGTGAGTCTGCGTTTGATCTGTTAACACACTAAACTGTCTCTCTCCTCTGGTTTCTCCTCAGGATTGAAAAAGCGTACCAGGAAGGCCTTCGGGATACGGAAGAAAGAGAAGGGAGACAAGGACAATGACTCAACGTAAGTCTACCAGTCTAACTTGCGCGCACACACACACACACGCACACACTCGTAAATCCATGTACACCACTGTCACCCAAATATGATTCCACTGGCTGTGAACGTTCCGTCGGGGACGTTGGGGTTCTGTTGACGTTTACGTACCCCCTGAGGAGCCATAATATCCACTCACCCGAGGACTGTTGTCTTGGCCAGCTGTATGGCTGTGCCCATGCCTCTGTGAAACTGCCTGTATAAAACTCTGGCTTCAAGGCTCAGCACTGTGATCAATCACGGCCTGGACCTAGTGTTTTCTCTAATGCTGTTTGGGAAGTACCGATTCCCCTCACTGGGTTGTATGTGCATCCACGCACGATAGCTTTTCATTTTGATTCAGGACATCTGATAGGCGGGTATGAACCTGTTGCTGTGTGTGCGCGTGCATGCAAGTGTGTGTGTGTGTGTGTGCTTTTTGTCGACTTTCACTTATATATTATTGCCAGCAACAAAGCCTCTTCTTTTATTTCCGCCAACCGACCTAGTCATGATTGCTGGGCAGCGGCCATTACTTCTATCATCCAGGCAGTTCTAAAGTTGGCGAGGCGTGTCACTTCACCGGTCTCGTCGCTTAGCCCACCACATGCACTGTTTTCTTAACCACAACTGTGTGGATCTATAAAGAATTACTGCGGGAATAGGAATAAAGTAGGCTAATGCAATTGCTAAAAATGGTTTATTACTGAAACACCCAAAGTCATCCAATTGTTACAATACATTTTAAGCAATAGCCTGCCCGCGTGCGGTCAACTATTTCAGCACCATTTTTCGCCGCTTTGAGACGAGCGCGGGGACTCGTCTTGATTAATCCATCTCCGATTTTTTTTCTTTTCTTTTCTCTTTCTTTTCACTGAAACTCATTTTGGACATTGGTTTGACTACAATTAGACTGTATAAATGTCAGCCGAGGTGAGTGCTGCTCATGATCATCTTGTCTAATTGGATAATTTGTTAGCACAGATCAGAACACTTCGCCAGTGTGTTATGTACAGTAGTTTAACAAGGGGATTATTTTTGCTCTTCACTCGCAGTGGCTTATTAGCCTAGGCCTACTCCGACCAAAAGCCTGTGACTTGTCCTAATCAATCAATGTGATGTTGTTCAACTGAATCTCCGTCTGTATATTTGCATAATTCTCTGATTTGAGCAAACAGGTGGAGGTGGTATAGTTCATCTATCGCTGATCAGAAACATTATGGATGAAAAAATGCATCGTGAATCAAATGCCTATTAAGTTTGCTTGATTGTGTAAAAGCAACTCTGAAAGCCTGCGGATGTTGTTTTCTATCGGTATCGTGATGAAGATACTCTCAATATAAGTATGATCCCACACTTGCTCCCTAACACAGGGAAGTGGAAAAGCCTTGGCCTCTGTTTCAAAATATACAGTGCATTAGGAAATTATTCAGACCCTTTCAATTTTCCCCATTTTTTTGTTACTTACCTTATTCTAAAATGGATTAAGATGTTTTTTTACTCATCAATCTACACACAATAATAATAAAGAATAAAGTTGTTTTATTGCAAATTAATTAAAAAAAAATTTTTTTACCTTTATTTAACCAGGGAAGTGAGTTAAGAACACATTCTTATTTTCAATGACGGCCTGGGAACAGTGGGTTAACTGCCTGTTCAGGGGCAGAACAACAGATTTGTACCTTGTCAGCTCGGGGGTTTGAACTCGCAACCTTCCGATTACTAGTCCAACGCTCTAACCACTAGGCTACGCTGCCGCCCTCTTTACTCAGTACTTTGTTGAAGCATCTCTCCCATTCTTCGTTGGATGGGGAACCTCGCTGCACAGCTATTTTCAGGTCTCTATAGACATGTTCGATCGGGTTCAAGTCTGGCTGGGCCACTCAAGGACATTCAGAGACTCCTGCGTTGTCCTGTTGGAAGGTGAACCTTCGCCCCAGTCTGAGCTCTTGAGTGCTCTGAAGCAGGTTTTCGTCAAGGATCTCTCTATACTTTGCGCAGATCATCTTTCCCTCTATCCTTACTAGTCTCCTATTCCCTTCCACTGAAAAACATTCCCACAGCATGATGCTGCCACCACCATGCTTCACCATAGAGATGGTTTTGGCCAGGTGCTGAGTGGTGCCTGGTTTCCTCCAGACTTGACACTTATCATTCAGGCCAAAGAGTTCAATCTTAGTTTCATTAGACCAGAGAATCTTGTTTCTCATGGTCTGTGAGTCCTTTTGGAAAACTCCAAGCGGGCTGTCATGTACCTTTTACTGAGGAGTAGCTTCCCTCTGGCCACTCTACCATAAAGGCCTGATTGGTGGAGTGCTGCAGAGATGGTTGTCCTTCCGGAAGGGTCTCCCATCTCCACAGAGGAACTCTGGAGCTCTGTCAGAGTGACCATCAGGTTCTTGGTCACCTCTCTGATCAAGGCCCTTCTCCCCTGATTGCTGAGTTTGGCCGGGCGGCCAGCTCTATGGGGTTCCAAACTTCTTCCATTTAAGAATGATGGAGGCTAATGTGTTCTTGGGGACTTTCAATGCTGCAGTAATGTTTGGTACCCTTCCCCAGATCTGTGCCTCGACACAATCCTGTTTCGGAGCTCTACGGACAATTCCTTTGACCTCATGGCTTGGTTTTTTCTCTGACATGCACTGTCAACTGTGGTACCTTATATAGACAGGTTTGTGCCTTTCCAAATCATCTCCAATCAATTTAATTTACCACAGGTGGACTCCAGCCAAGTTGTAGTAACATCTCAAGGATTATCAAAGGAAACAGGATGCACCTGAGCTCAATTTCGAGTCTCACAGCAAACGGCCTGAATACTTATGTAAATAACGTATTTCTGTTTTTAATATTTAATACATTTGCAAAAAAATTAATCTGTTTTTACTTTCTTGTTATTGGGTATTGTGTGTACATTTATGAGTTTTTAAAATGTATTTAATCCATTTTAGAATAAGGCTGTAACGGAATGTGGAAAAAGTGAAGTGGTCTGAAAACTTTCCGAATGTACTGTACACTACATGACCAAAAGTATGTGGACACCAGCTCGTCGAACATCTCATTCCAAAATCATGGGATATTAATATGGAGTTGATCTGATGCTATAACAGCTTCTACTATTCTGGGAAAGCTTTCCACACCTTTGGAACATTGCTGCAGGAACATGCTTCCATTCAGCCACAAGAGCATTAGTGAGAGCACAAGAGCAGCACTGATGTTGGGCGATTAGGCCTGGTTCGCAGTCGGCTTTCCAATGCATCCCAGAGGTGTATTTGTATTTGTATTCTTTATGGATCCCCATTAGCTGCTGCCAAGGCAGCAACTACTCTTCCTGGGGTCCGGCAGAATTAAGGCAGTTTGATGGGGTTGAGGTCAGGGCTCTGTGCAGGCCAGTTAAGTTCTTCCACCAATTTTGACAAACCAAACTGTTGCCACAAAGGTGGAAGCACAGAATCGTCTATAATGTAATTTCATGCTGTAACGTTACGATGGCCCTTCACTGGAACTAAGAGAGGCCTTGCCCGAACCATGAAAAACAGTCCCAGACCATTATTCCTCCTCCACCAAACTTTACAATTGGCACTATGCATTGGAGCAGGTTGCGTTCTCCTGGCATCCGCCAAACCCAGATTCGTCCACCACTCCAGAGAACTCTTTCCACTGCTCCAGAGTCCAATGGCGGCAAGCCCTACAGCTTTACTTTAAGCTTTTGTGTGCGGCTGCTCGGCCATGGGAACCCATTTCATGAAGCTCCTAACGAACAGTTCTTGTACTGACGTTGCTTCCAGAGGCAGTTTGGAACTCGATAGTGAATGTTACAACTGAGGACAGACCATTTATATGAGCTATGCGCAGCACTCGGCTGTAAAGTTCTGTAAGCTTGTGTGGTTTACCACTTTGCGGCCAAGCTTTTGTTACTCCTAGACGTTTCCACTTTACATTTTTACATTTAAGTCATTTAGCAGACGCTCTTATCCAGAGCGACTTACAAATTGGTGCATTCACTTCACAATAACAGCACTTCCAGTTGACCGGGGAATCTCTAGCATGGCAGGAATTTGACGAACTGACTTATTGGAAAGGTGGCATCCTATGACGGTGCCATGTTGAAAGTTTCTCTTCAGTGCGGCCCATTCTACTGCCAATGTGTGTCTATGGAGATTGCATGGCTGTGTGCTCAATTTTATACACCTGTCAGCAATGAGTGTGGCTGAAATAGTTGAATCTCCTCATTTGAAGGGGTGTCCACTTACTTTTGTATATATAGTGTAACTTTTCCTACATGACAGCAGTTCCACATGTTGCCGTGGCGCAAGTTGAGTGGGAAAAATATAATTTGTATTTTATTCTGTTACATTTTATTTTATTCTTAGCCGACTATGTGTGTTGACTGTGATCAAGGTAGCTTAGGTGTGTCTTGTCTGTTTAATTTAAATGAACAAAATGGCTATTGATTTCATGTGCATGGCGTAGCCATGTAGCATATGGGCTGCACAGACCAGTAACATGATTAGAATATGCCATTCAATTCTTTTGAAAATGCTAATCCCGGCAGGAATGCTAATCCCGGCAGGGACTGTATGAATTGAGCTCAACATTTTTTTGGCCAGATTATATATATTTATATTTTGCCATAAAGTCTGTCTGTAAAAGGTATTAGAAAGCCCCTACAGACTGGGGTTTTCCAGTGAGCTGTTTTTTAATTGGCAATGTGCTTAAGTGTTAGGAGAAAATATGGAAAGTGGATTTCAAGATCCTTACTTTCTCTTTGCTCCCTACTCTCTCCCCCCCTTTTTCTCTCTTTCTCTCTCTCTTTCACAGGGGGTCCCCTGACAGAGAAGGGGGTGTAAGTATCACAAAATCATTCATGCTTAATCCAATGGATTAATTGGTCGACTTGTTCAACTGTGAAATGATTGAATTGTGTTGTCAATAAAGATGCTTAATAATGTCATTGCTGGAAGGTGAAGACATGCTTGCCTATTTTACAAGCTCGGTTTAGTACTGCTCAGTCCTTTAGGTGAATCGGCACTGTAACATTGATGGCCCTTGTTTTTATTGACTCCAGAATCAAATGAAATGAGTCTATTGTTGAACTTAACTGTTTTGTGAGGTATTGAATTTCCTTACATGATTTGATTGAATTGTATTTGTATTCTCTGTATTGTGGACTCGACTGTCATCATCCAGGATCCCCATGAGATTGAATCGGTATTGAACACTATTGGAGTCCCTTCTAGTGTAGGATATATAGTTACTATAGACTCTACTCTACCAGACTTTAGGTAATCCTTAGGTGTATCGTTACTAATTGGGTTCATAGTTCCTGTATCGGTAGCATTGAGTAGCCAATCACTTAGCGTAGTAGTGCATGAGTTGAGCAATCAGGATCCTGATTGGTGGAATTGATTGTGATCGTTGTCATTCTGTTTTCAGTCACAGAAGAAAGCCAATGGCGCGGCTGTCAATGGATTCTCTGGAGAGATCGACTGGGACAGATATGTATGGAACCAGCATTCTTCCTTAGAACAAGCTCATATAAAAAAAAAACTATGATTATGTTACTGGCATACTCTCAAAGATCTATATGTCACGGACAGTAGATACTCTTCTGACCCTTCTGTTACTGTCCTACTGTCGTTTCTAAAGATTCTGAGTGTATGTTCATGTAGAGTCAATCGGTTGAGGTCAAATCCAGTTCAATCAATTCAGGAAGAAAACTGAATTGACAGAATTGAAATGGAATTGAGCCCAACCCTGGTCGCATGTTGTAAACACAGCGTGTGATGTTGGTGTGTCTGTTGCTCGTGTGTTTCAGAACACCCCTACGGTGGACGATGAAGGTTACAGTCTCAGGCCAGACGAGGAGGAGGGGCCAGGATCAGATATCCTTTATCATCTAGCTACATCCTAATGGAGCTAGATATGAACTATTTCACGCTACATAGTACACCTACTCCTAATACTATACCTATAGCACTATAGTTCCACCAAATCACAGGTGACTTATAGTTTGTATGTCACATTATGAGCACTTCGCTTTTTGCATGGAGAGTCTGTGTCTGACTGACTGTTTGACAGACTGACTCAATGATTGACTTAGTGAATGACTGTCTATCTAGATCAGAAACATTTTGTATTCAGCCCACCACAGAACAGCCTATGAGTACAAATCAACATTGAGACCGTTGAGCATCATTTCATCTCAACTCAATAACAAACAGGCAGCCGAGAAATAACTGGGTATTACTTCAACTCAATAACAGCTTACGGCATATGGCCTAGAACAACCATATATTGATTAGACTGATATTGCTTGGAGATTTGCCAGGCTTTTCGGAACCTGCTGTTCTGTGAGGAGATTCTACGGTCTCCTGATTAGAAGCTGTTGTATGCTGTAGTATCTAGTATTTGGTAGAGTTGTAGATATAGAAACGGTCCGGAGTACAGAGTTTCCCCAAGTACAGATCTAGGATCAGCTTCCCCTCCCACAATCCTAACCTTAACCATTTAGTGGGGAAAATGCTAAACTGGCCTAAGCTCACCGTCTAGGGGCAACATCACCCTACTCCTTGAAATACAGTGTAAATGACCTATGATCTTCAGCAATTAAAAGATTACGATCTTTAACGGCAACCCACCTGGCTCCAAACCACCCAAGGAACACTTCTTCTCCTCCAGCGAGTCGGAGGGAGAGGAGGACCACCGTAAAAAGTTTAAGATCAAGATTAAACCATTACCAACGGAAAGTGCCAACTGTTTGGCCCCCTCAGTAGATGAACTCAAAGCCTCCATAGGCAACATAGCTCTGTCTCCTTCTCCTCTGGTGAGTCCCTCCCTCCGCCATCCCTGCTCTGCCCTCACTGGGGCCATGGTGTCATTTTCTGTTACTGTATACTGTATTCTAGAACGTGTTTTGGAATTTTTGTATCTGCTTGCTGTTCCGTTCCACATGAAGAAATGATTTCCAACATTCATAATGCATTTCTTACCGTCTCTGCGTGTTTCTCTGTCACATTGCATGTGTTTTCTCCTCATGAATCCACTTATATGCCTGTCTGTGAGCTAATTATATTGTCTCAGAGGCTTATTCCGTAAATATTCCGGTAGTAACAGTGAACTAGGGAGAGGGGAGAGAGACACTGGGGTTTGTTTACCCTCTACTACATAATACATTGCTGATGCTAGGGATGTTGGGGAGAGTAATGTTGGCTGGCAGGTCTTGAACATTCTGCTGTGACCTCAGTGGACTACCAATTACTGGAGTGGAGTTTAACCCGAGGCAGATGTCTCGAAGCAGCCCACAGAAACCAACGGCCGCTGTGTTATTGAGTCTCATTATGCACTTTAAACTGGAGAGTTCCTACACCACAATGACAACAACTTCACGAGAACCATTGAGATTCAAACCTGCTCAATTGAAAAGCATCACTTAAAACCTTAAATGAGCAGAGTGATCCGAAGGCGGGAGAGGTGTTGATGGAGTGGGAGGGAGAGGTGTTGATTGAGTGGGAGGGAGAGGTGTTGATGGAGTGGGAGGGAGAGTTGTTGATGGAGTGGGAGGGAGAGGTGTTGATGGAGTGGGAGGGAGAGGTGTTGATTGAGTGGGAGGGAGAGGTGTTGATGGAGTGGGAGGGAGAGTTGTTGATGGAGTGGGAGGGAGAGTTGTTGATGGAGTGGGAGGGAGAGTTGTTGATGGAGTGGGAGGGAGAGGTGCTGATGGAGTGGGAGGGAGAGGTGTTGATGGAGAGGTGTTGATGGAGTGAGAGGGAGAGGTGTTGATGGAGTGGGAGGGAGAGGTGCTGATGGAGTGGGAGGGAGAGGTGTTGATGGAGTGGGAGGGAGAGGTGCTGATGGAGTGGGAGGGAGAGGTGTTGATGGAGTGGGAGGGAGAGGTGCTGATGGAGGGGTGTTGATGGAGGGAGAGGTGTTGATGGAGTGGGAGGGAGAGGTGTTGATGGAGTGGGAGGGAGAGGTGTTGATGGAGTGGGAGGGAGAGGTGTTGATGGAGTGGGAGGGAGAGGTGTTGATGGAGTGGGATTGAGAGGTGTTGATGGAGTGGGAGGGAGGGGTGTTGATGGAGGGAGAGGTGTTTATGGAGTGGGAGGGAGAGGTGTTTAAGGAGTTTCTCTTTGGGCTGGGGCCCCTCCCTTCCAACCCCCTCCACCCCCCGTCAACCCTCCCCTAGTGTCATACCTGGTGTAAATAATTCAGCCTGGAAAGTGGGTATTCACAGTGAGGCAGTGATGTATGCTGTACGTACGCGAAGACAGTCTCTGGTCATACGAGAACCTTACAGACTCAATAATTAATCCATCCACTGGCTGTAGAGCCGCTTGCTAGCCGTTAGCTCACTAACCTGGAACAGTGAGCAGGTGTTTGGTTGTTTTAATGTGTACATGGCTCTCTCTGTGTGTAGAGGAATTTTACAATATAGATCAGGATAATAGCAGACAGTGGCTGTGTGGTTCTGAGGGTGGCCGGTCAGTCATAGAGAATTTTATTATGTCCTCCTTACTGACGGTCAAGTTATCACCTAAAACCCATTGTCAAAACCTCGTTCCAGAAAGGTCTGTCACTGTACTAGGTCAGGGGACAGATTGGGTTGGAGACTACGTGCCATTGGTCTAGGAGAGACTCTTTCATGTAGAAGGATTTAACCCCCAGGTCTTTCAAGTCCTTTAATATAGAGATGTATCCCCAAGCAACGGTTCTAACTCCCACATCTGAATAGAAAGCAGTGCCAGCTCTGTCCTATACTCTCCAGATTAAGTCTGTACCAATTAGCATCTCCTTCATTTATTAAAACCTCTCCAGTCTGGCCAGAGTGCTGGAACTTCTACCTTTTCACCTCAGTCATGAATTAAACATGAGTCACATGGTGGACCCTCACTCGCCATTGCAACTGTGTGCTTGCCCAGGTAGCCCTGGCAACGGTTACCAGGACATTGGCTAAAGAGAGCTGGGATAGAAAGCAAAGGTTAACAGGCTAAATCGAACAGCGAGGTTATTTCCACATTTCCTTCCCTGGCATTCTCTCTCTCCTTCTCCCTTCACCTCTCTCTCTTCCTCCCTCTTTATCTCCCTTGACCTCGATCTCCCTGTATTAAAGTTGAATGTGTTGCTCTTAGAGGGGGGTGGCTGTTGAGAACACAGAGAAGAGAGACCGAGGAAGTGTGTGTGTGTGTGTGTGTGTGAGCAGATTAACCTCCCCATGGGCATTTCTGTCCACGGCGCAGTAGATGTATCATTTAGATTTTCCCTTTGTACTCAACAACTATCACTATGGATTAAACATCCAGTCACTCATGAGATCAAAGTCGCTTATCGATATACTGTAAATGAATGAACGAATGTGTGTGGAAAGTGAGACGGATAGACCGATTGGTAGATAGAGGATACTTATGCTCTCGCTGTGGCGCTTACGTAAATCGGAGTAGAACACTATTGACACGCATGTTTGTTTGGTCAGTCAATTTTGTGTGTAACAGTAATTGTGGATCTACGATAACATGCAGTATTCTCTCTACCCCTTTCTCCTCTCTCCCTTTCTTTGTCCTGCCCCCTCCCTCTGTCCGTCTCTACCTTTCTTCCCCCTCTACCTGCTAACTTCCGTAGAGGAGTAGTCCGGTAAGCCTGTTCTTGGCATTTCGTTGTCGGTTTATTTTTCTCTCCTCGCTTCCTGTCTCTCTGTTAGCATGAATTGATCACTTGCATGGCTGCTTTCTCCCTTTCTGTTTGTGATTCGGCATACTGACTTTCCTCTCTAAGGGGTCACATTGAATGGCCTGGTGGGTGTCCATTGGGTTCATTGTGATGGAGTCAGAGAAATATGCAATAGAAATACAACACACTCAGGTGAACCAGGATTTGTGGAGAACAGGTTGCTCTGAATGAGAACCAAAGGTTGTGGGATTTGGGACTACCACAGTACCAGCACGAAGACAGCTGCTGTATAGTGACCTCCGATAAGATGTAAATCTGCCCGCTTTCTCTCATAATATCCATGCACCTTTTGGCTAGCGGCTAAGACTCAACAGCTCAGGTGTGTGTGTGTGTGTGTGTGTGTGTGTGTGTGTGTGTGTGTGTGTGTGTGTGTGTGTGTGTGTGTGTGTGTGTGTGTGTGTGTGTGTGTGTGTGTGTGTGTGTGTGTGTGTGTGTGTGTGTGTGTGTGCTTCTATTTCAGTTCCTCTGAGTAAGGTTTAATTTGAGGCTGTAGCAGTCAGTCAGTTGCATTCCACACAAACAGAACGATGGGAAGAATTACAGGGGAAATGGTGGTGGGGAAGGGCAGAAAATGATGCAGCTGAATGAAGCCACAGCAGGTCCCCTGAACAGTGGAGACGACAGGGCCAATTGGATCAGTCGTTATGGGTTGTGGATGACTGTGATTTCTCTCAACATATTGACATACACACCCATGCATTGATCGCACACCCACGGATGAATCATCACGCTCACTCGTGCGCGTGAATGAGTCATCCGTGCTCCTCTTAAGCCCTTCTCAGCTCTCTGCTTTTTCCTCCCATTATGCATGGTTGATCTCGATAGCGGTGTTCAAGAGCATCAAAACCATAATGTATCATGGGTAAATTGTGACTGGCTAACTGATCGACAAATAGTTATTATGAATAGTTATTTATGATGCAAGGTGATTTGTCGATCGGTCAGTCGGCGGCCCAGTGTCTCACGTCAGATGCCGTCACTTCTACGAGAAGCCCGTCCCTCAACTGATCTGTGGAACTCATCCCTACTTCTGAAAATCACTCCGCTCTCGGTAGATGGCACACTGACTACTACCGCAAACCATGTTCGATCAGCTGAGCAAACTTTCTCCCGCTAGCAGCCTATTGAAGGCTTGTTTGAATCGGTAGCTTGTTGATGAAGTTGTACTGCACCAAAGCCTATTGAAGGCTTGTTTGAATCGGTAGCTTGTTGATGAAGTTGTACTGCACCAAAGCCTATTGAAGGCTTGTTTGAATCGGTAGCTTGTTGATGAAGTTGTACTGCACCAAAGCCTATTGAAGGCTTGTTTGAATCGGTAGCTTGTTGATGAAGTTGTACTGCACCAAAGCCTATTGAAGGCTTGTTTGAATCGGTAGCTTGTTGATGAAGTTGTACTGCACCAAAGCCTATTGAAGGCTTGTTTGAATCGGTAGCTATTTTGCTTGTTGATGAAGTTGCACCAAAGTTCTGGAACTGTTCTCAGACATCCGCATGTATTTTCTGGCACTGTGCCTCGCTACTTTGAAACATCTTGCCAACGCGACAACACCGCAGAGAGCAGTCAGCTGTGTTGTAGAACTCCGCACACTAATCACGCCAGAACAGATTGTCATGAAAACTAATTTGTGCATTACCGAAAACTTCAATACGCTAGCTAGCAGCGGGTGTATTCAGCATTGGGTGTGTGAGATGATGTTTGCATTTATTCCTTTAGTTTCATATGGATTGATTTGAAACTGGTTCAGCCAGCAAACAGACACTAGCTATCTGGTGTGCTAGCTAGCTAATTTATGTGCACATTTAAAATCTCATAAATACAGATTCTACCACCACAAAACATCTTAGCTAGACGTAGAATTGGGTGGTGAAGACTACCCAAAATTAGCTACAAGTTTATAGTTTATTTTTTAACTCTTGACAATGTCACCTTGGTAACATTTTCGAATGTTAGGACAGCATATTGTAGCCAAACATATATTTAGCTATCCCATGTGCTTGCAAGTTATCAGATGTGAGACAGTGGTTGATCTATTTTAAAGCACATTCAGGCTGTGGCTCATGCACTCTTAAAAAGCATGCTGCCATTAGAACTGTCCTTGCTTGCACGGCTAATGATGGCACCACAGGCCTATAAAAATGTTGCCGCCCTCCGCTTGACCTGTCATTGCTCCATTTACACAATACTGCTGCCTCATTGCCCCTTCCACCAGGAAGTAGACTACAGCTGAGTGCCGGAGCCCCTATACCAACATTTTTATAAATAACCCAAGATAGACCATAGGGTGTCGTTTCCAACAGGAGCAAATTAACCGTTGTGGGCAGAGCCAAGCACGAGCTACCGAGATCCCATTGGGTGTTCTAGCATGTATTTGCATATTTCATCTAGCTCTAACTTCTCCCACTTTCTGCCACAGGATTTCCTCTCCTCACCATATTTGGTGGTGAGACGATCTGACCAGATGCTTCAGATGGATACAGTCCTGTGAAGCATCTGGCTCATTGTTCTCTCGTCGTGACATCACTACGACAGAAAACTACTGTACTGTACCTTTCTTTTACCACTCTGTCTCTCTGGTGCGGAGATGACTAAGCTGAATTTCCACTACAGACATTTAATGGTGATGAATCTGGTTGGGCCTTTTGGAGAAGTAGGCTACTGGTTCTAACTGACTGAGTGTAACTGTTGTGTTGTGAGTGTAAAAAAATGTATTATGTTGGAGAGGTGTGCTTTACTGATTCATCACTCTCTGACCAGGTATCTCTTCTCTCTTCCTTTTTGCTGGTCATAGAGACGTAGCCCGGTAAGTGTCCCTCCATTCCGTGTCTGTCCCTGGGGCCTGGGGGTAAATTACCAACGCTTTCTCTCACTCTGCTTCCTGTGACCTGCTGGAGGAGTGGAGGGGGGAAGGTTGAGGTGGCGTTGACAGTTGAAACAGATCAGGAAAATATTGCTAATTTGCTACAGTATGGTCCCTGTTGTACTAGGCTTTTTAAGTCCCTGGGTGAATCTGAATAGTCTTTCCTTGATTCCTCATATCCTCTGTCTTCGCCGTCTCCTTGCTTCCTCCTGATTATATTAAGGAGGTGGGTAAAAGAAGGGATGACACGACTCAAGAAATTGAGAAAGGGCATTTGAGATTCACCCCATCTGTCGACAGCAGGACCCTTTGATCTCTCACTTCAGCCCCGCATTCTAGTGATTCCTCTGCTGCTCTCTCTCTCTCTCTCTCTCTCTCGCTCCTTCCATCTCACACTCTCCCTCCTCCCTTCTCCCTCTATTTTCCTTCTTATCGTGTCTCTTTGAGAGTTATTTCATGCACTGTATTCTCACTAAAAAGCAGCACTCTCTGTCTTGGTCTCTCGCTCTCTTTTTCTCTCCCTGCTCCCTCTTTCTCTCCTTGTCGCTCTCTCTTTACCTCTGAGTTTCTCTTTGTTTCTCGCACCATATTTCTGTATCTCTCTCCCTCTCTCTCGTTACACAATCTCACCTGTATTATATGTCTGTCCCTGTCTATTTTGTGCAGGTGTTCATAATGTTTTGTGCTTTACACGAGGCTTCAAAGACCTACTCTTTCTATCTGTCTCTGATAGCTTTCTGTGCCCACTGAACTCCCACTACGCACTGGGTGCACAAAACATTACGAACACCTGCTTTTTCCATGACATAGACTGAACAGGTGAATCCGGGTGAAAGCCTTGATCCCTTATTGATGTCACCTGTTAAATCCACTTCAGTCAGTGTAGATGAAGGGGAGGAGACCGGGTAAATAATTATTTTTAAGCCTTAAGACATGGATGGTGTACAGTATGTGTGCCATTCAGGGGGTGAATTGGCAAGACAAAAGATTAGAAGTGTCTTTGGACGGGCGATGGTAGTACAGTAAGTAAGTAAGTACTTCATGTTTTGTACACTCGGGGTATATTATTATTTATATTTTTGACCTTTTATTTAACTAGGCAAGTCAGATAAGAACAAATTCTTATTTACAATGACAGCCTCCCGGGGTGTTCAGAGGCAGAACGACAGATTTTTACCTTGTCAGCTCTGGGATTTGATCTGGCCCAAAGCTCTAACCACTAGGCTACCTGCCGCCCCAAATTAGCTTGTCTATAAATCCTAAGGGCCATTATAAAGTATATATTATTTGTATTAATGCACATAACTGCATGTTTATTTCACTCTGCAATAAGTACACCTTTTCCAGAAATATATTGTTTTACGATTCGGACAGTGCATCTCGACACATCATCTGTTATGTACTAAGGCCAATAGCTCCTCAATTGTTCCACAGTATTTCTGCGTGAGGTAGAGAGAACAGACCTAGTGGATCTCCACTTCCCTGTGGAGACAGTTGCTAAGTCAGCCCAGCCAATGCTCTCATCCGATTATCTCATTCTGAGGCGACAGAGACCATTTTCTGACCTAGTGGATAGGCTCCCTCCTGGGTATACTGTATCTAATGTGCACATTAACACGGTGTGACTCGTGGATTTTTTAAAACGCTGTAATATTTCCATATGAGTCATTTGAGTGTGAAATGTAATGTGTGATGTGTTTTTTTGGGGGGGCCTTTTTTCAAATGTATGTGTTTTTATTATAGGGGTTGATGACAAAGGACTCTGGTAAGTATATAAGTTGTCTCCTCTTGTCTTGTTGTTTTAAAGCTAAACGCCTCAGGTGAAAAGCCAAGTCACCGATTAGCTTCAGTGTGTTTCAGTGTGTTTCAGTGTGTTTCAGTGTGTTTCAGTGTGTATGATGATGAGTCAGTTGAGGTGAACAACTGTGAACGAATCTCTCCTCAGGTGAAGAGATACAGGCGGCTCGGCCGAGACGTCCTGCACCCATCGAGGTCCCCACATTGGCAGCCCCGGCGCTACAAGTTCCCAGGTATGTCTTTATCTGTTGCCCACTGACCTGTTAGACTCGCCCCTGGTGCTGTGGCTGTGTAGTCATGCACGTGTCTGTACATCCGTAGTTTTACATGAACCTCTTGTCTGATGACAATCAGCAGTCACTGATTTGGTAACTTCAAGTCGAACGCTTTTACATCCCCTTCCTTCCCTTATGACATGAATGCATCTCTTGTCGTAGTGTTCTGAGTGAGGTGACGGAAGCATGTTTGTCTTAAGTTTCTGTGGTAGACTGATCGTCTGACTCGTCCTGCTGTCCCCTGTCTATCCTTGTCTTATCTCCATCCCCCAGCAGTAAGAAAGCCACAGTACCAGAGAATGCCTACTAACCCTGTCTGTCCCTCTTTATCTCCCTCCCAGAAGTAAGAGAGCCCCAGCAGTACCAGTACCAGAGAATGCCTACTAACCCTGTCTGTCTGTCCCTCTTTATCTCCCTCCCAGAAGTAAGAGAGCCCCAGCAGTACCAGTACCAGAGAATGCCTACTAACCCTGTCTGTCTGTCCCTCTTTATCTCCCTCCCAGAAGTAAGAGAGCCCCAGCAGTACCAGTACCAGAGAATGCCTACTAACCCTGTCTGTCTGTCCCTCTTTATCTCCCTCCCAGAAGTAAGAGGGCCCCAGCAGTACCAGTACCAGAGAATGCCTACTAACCCTGTTTGTCTGTCCCTCTTTATCTCCCTCCCAGAAGTAAGAGAGTACCAGTACCAGAGAATGCCTACTAACCCTGTCTGTCTGTCCCTCTTTATCTCCCTCCCAGAAGTAAGAGGGCCCCAGCAGTACCAGTACCAGAGAATGCCTACTAACCCTGTCTGTCTGTCCCTCTTTATCTCCCTCCCAGAAGTAAGAGGGCCCCAGCAGTACCAGTACCAGAGAATGCCTACTAACCCTGTCTGTCTGTCTGTCCCTCTTTATCTCCCTCCCAGAAGTAAGAGGGCCCCAGCAGTACCAGTACCAGAGAATGCCTACTAACCCTGTCTGTCTGTCCCTCTTTATCTCCCTCCCAGAAGTAAGAGGGCCCCAGCAGTACCAGTACCAGTACCAGAGAAGAAAGCAGCGCCAGTACCAGAGGACACTACAGCCTTATTTGGGCCTCCGCTGGAGACAGCCTGCGGAGAGCAGAAAACTGAAGGTACATCAACTTTCTTTGATGTTTGATTGGTGTGTGTGTGCGCTGAGCGATTTAACCAGCATCGACATTGATTCAATTACTTGAATTGCATTTAGATCTTCTTCTTTTTTGTGAGATCAACTCGCCGTTCCTCTAGAAATAAATCAAAACAAGCACGAGAGAAATCAGATCAAGAACAAACTCTGGGATGCTATAGGAATTTGTAGTTTTCAACAGGAAAATATTCAACTTAGTTCAGCACAGAAATCATGCTAATTAACTACAATGCCCATAATCCACTGCCTGCCCTGTTTATCCAGGCCCCTGACAGACTCGTGAGAGAGGAATGTACACAACAACGAGAGGAATAGAGACAGTTCGTGAAGTAGCTCTACACAATTGATAGTTGTAGGACTTGTAGTAATTTTTTCAGACGGCTCTGCAGCATAAGGATCTACTAGCTAGCCATCTAGTTAGCTACTAGCCTAGCTAAACAGGATGACTCATTAGGGAGCAGCCTGTCAGAGATTACGGTCACGTTTCCCTGCTCAGAATGGCATGCATCAACCAATGGTTGCGTACCATGTCATCGACTGTTCTGTCGGGCACCAGATTGCTATAATATACAGTAATGTATTAGAGGTCGACCGTTTATGATTTTTCAACGCCGATACCGATTATCGGAGGACAAAAAAAGCCGATACCGATTAATCGGCTTATTTATTTTTATTTATATATATATATATATATATATATATATATATATATATATATATATATATATATATATATGCATACATACACATTTCTGTAATAATGACAATTGCAACAATACTGAATGAACAATGAACATGTATTTTAACTTAATATAATACATATTATGGGCTTTTGGATGGGTGTTCTTAAGGTGATTCCACAGGTTGGTGATATATTTTGATTTAGCTGTTGCTGACCCCATGCTTACATCTTTATCACAAATAAGACACCTTGCTTTCCCTAGTGCCAATTCCATGTAATAGTCCCACACTGGTGCTCTGCTTTTCTCTGCCATCTGTATAAAACACACACACAGCTCTGAAGTGACAATGATACTGGAGAGTCTGCTTAGGAGACAAATACTCTCAACTGTTTGAATAAAAATAGAGTTTAAGTTACCTGTGATGAATTTTGAAAACAAAAACTGTCATTTCTATATGCAGAAAATCATATTTTAATAATGGGCATGGTAAGAATTGACTACCAAAGTGCGAGTCATAATTCCCATGACACCTTCTAGCAACATCTGAAAAGCGGTTCCTTCATTCATTGATTCCATAGGATATTTTTAGATTCACTTAAAATAAGGTCGGTGTTTCGTGTAGGCTTACACCACCGTGCCCATTTTATAACTGTGTAGATATCCATAGGACAAGGTAACTAATCAATATTGGGTAAATATAAGCAAAGATTTAAAAAATAAATTGTAGAGTGGATTTATGAAAACATGTTGACATACGTTACCTTATCCTAGTGAGATTTACACAGGTATCAAAACGCAGAGGTGGTTTAAGCCTGCACGAAACCCAGACCTTATTTGAAGTAGATCAAGACATTCTCGATGGAAGACATGAACGGTAAAATAACGAAGGAACCCCTTTCAAGTTCAGCCGCAAGTTATTGCAGGAATTATAACGCGTCGACTATTTCTCTCTAAACCATCTACCTTTGACTATTACGAGCCTGCTGCTGCCTACCGCCCCTCAGTCAGACTGCTCTATCAAATATCAAATCATAGACTTAACTGTAATAAACACACAGAAATACCAGCCTTAGGTCAAATCCGGAAACTATCACCTCGAAAACAAAACGTTTATTCTGTTCCATATTTTATCTAACGGGTGGCATCCATGAATCTAAATATCCCTGTTACAGTGCACAACCTTCAATGTTATGTCATAATTACGTAACATTCTGGCAAATGAGTTCGCAAAGAGCCAGGCCGCCCAAACTGTGTCATATACCCTGACTCTGCTTGCACTGAACGCAAGAGAAGTGACACAATTTCCCTAGTTAATATTGCCTGCTAACCTGGATTTCTTTTAACTAAGTATGCAGGTTTAAAAATATATACTTGTGTATTGATTTTAAGAAAGGCATTGATGTTTATGGTTAAGTACACACTGGAGCAACGACAGTCATTGATTGTTTGTGTTTTATAAGATAAGTTTAATGCTAGCTAGCAACTTACCTTGGCTTACTGCATTCGCGTAACAGACAGACTTCCCGTGGAGTGCAATGTAATCAGGTAGTTTGAGCGTTGGACTAGTTAACTGTAAGGTTGCAAGATTGGATCCCCTGAGCTGACAAGGTAAAAATCTGTCGTTCTGCCCCTGAACGAGGCAGAACGTTCCTAGGCCGTCATTGAAAATAAGAATGTATCTTGCCTAGTTAAATAAAGGTGTAAAAAAAATTTTTTTTTTAATCGTCAAAATCGGCGCCCCAAAAATACCGATTTCCGATTGCTAAATGAACTTGAAATCAGCCATTCTGATTAATCGGTCGACCTCTATACTGTGTGATGTGGTTAGTTGATTTGTAAGATCTGGCATGCGTCAGCAACACCTGGGCAGAAGAACGCGCCCAACGTTAGATGGTGGTCTGGCCGGCTGGCTGCTACTGCCTGAGATGAGATGAGCAGAGATGAGATGAGCAGAGATGAGATGAGCAGAGATGAGATGAGCAGAGATGAGATGAGCAGAGATGAGATGAGCAGAGATGAGATGAGCAGAGATGAGATGAGCAGAGATGAGATGAGCAGAGATGAGATGAGCAGAGATGAGATGAGCAGAGATGAGATGAGCAGAGATGAGATGAGATGATGACTAAAGAATTAAATAAAAGAAAGTCTATCAATAAAGTAATAAGACAATGGCTGGTGTTCAATGCTTTGGCAATTGAATGTTCTCAGTATTTGGCTTTGGAATTTCAATTAAAACGTGTAAAAATAATAAGTAATAATTATAATAATAATAATAATAAGTAGTAGTAGTAATTTCATGTAAAAAGAAAAGGGGAAAAAATAACCAGAAATCGTAGACTGATTATTTAAAAAAAATATATATATATAAACTCGAACTGACCTCAAAAAACACTAATCGCTCAGCACAAGCGTGTGTGTGCATGTGTCCATCCCTACCTTGTTTTTCTGTGATCGAGCACTGTAACGACAATGGCTTGTCGTGGAACACTGCCGCTGGCTGTGACACTGAAGACACACCGCAGATGCATAGCACCAACAAGATGGATGCTTCCTATTCTCTCCACTGCCTTTCGGCCACCTCTAAAGACACTATCCCTCTTCCCTGTCAGCTGCACATGCTGCCACTATGTCTTGCAAGCTAAAACTCTCACAAACACGCTCGTGGTCAGAGGCACTATGAGGTAAATGAGATTCCACCTTGGTTGGTTTGTTGTCGTGTGAATCCTCCCCTCACCCCTCTCGCAGTCAGGCTTCTATACTAGCTCTGCAGGCTCCGACTGGAAAGCTCTTAGCTTGTTATATAACTACCTGCCGAAGCATAGCTAATGTCACTACATACAGATCCAGCAGCCTTTGCTTTTTTTAACACACCATTCAGAGATAGAAGTTTCTCTATGAGGCTGTTAGTCCCTGCTGATATCCCTCTTTCTCAATGGAATGGTTATATAAAGTACATGATTCTGTGAGACTGATAGGGTTGCTATTCTCTATTTGTAAATAACGGATGAGCTTGTATAAGATGCTGCCTTCAGTAGTAGGAGATATAGCTAATAAAACTGATATTACCTCGTCACTCTTTTTTTGAGCAGTGATTGGTTGGTTATAGACATGACAGGTTTAAGCTAATGGTAATCTAGGTCCGAGAATTCAGATTCAATGCATGTCTTTATTGTAGATGCTAGCATGTGTATTTTAACATACAGTTACCAAGAGGTATCTACTTTTAGCTTATTAAACTGACGCCCCCCTCTATGTTATGTCCCCTGTCTGTCCTGAACGTTAGTGGGTATAGTATCTGAGGCAGTGGTGTGTGGCGTATGGGGCGCTCCTCTACCTGAGTCTGAGTCACTGAGCCCAGACTTCTCTTTCACAAGACCCTTCCCTACAGGCAGTAAGTTTTCCATTTGTGTTTGCACTTTCTGGAATGACTGCACGGAACCATCAACTCACCTCATAAACCACCTCACCCTCATGACTGAAACTAATGAGCGATCTGAACGGATGAACAGAGGGAGAGAAAGTCTGTGAACAAGTGTGCCATTAACTCTTCCTCCGCAACCCGTACTAACCCACTCATTTCATCCATCATTAGTTAGAGAAATAATTAAATCTCATACTAATGTTGAGCATCATGATTCAATTGCCTCTTCCTCTTCTTCCCCCCCTGCATCTGCATGGATTATGGGCCATATGCATGGTGGTGTATATAATATATGGCATGGGGGCTGTATGGTAGTTCCCTACCTGTACTGTGCTGAGCTGGTGTGACACAGCCAGGCACTACCACCAGGTGCCTCTAGATGGCGCCACGCTTTAGAGTGACAGGCTGTTCATGGATGCACTGATATCATTGCAGCTCCGCCCCCGCTTCCGCCCAAGAATGTCCCGACCTCCCCCCCACTGACTGGCTCCCCTTCTGCAGATGCTGCTGGTAAGACCTTTCATCCCTCGACCCCTCACTCCAGCCCCCTTCCCTCGCTCCTTCCCTCTTAACTTTTTCTTGCATTTGCTGTCACTCTCTCTACACTCTCTCAATCTCTCTCACTCATTCTCATACGAACTGCTCTGCTCCTCTCTCCCTGCACGTGGCTCTGTCTGTCAGGTTTGTCAATAAAGGCAGAAGGCTCAGGGAGGAAGACCTCCGTCCCAAACCTGGATAACATTTTCGGCCCAGCGGAACCCCCTGCCTTTGGCGAGGAATCTGCCGACAAATGGATCTGCTTCAGCGAGGAGGAATCCGCAGCCTCTGAAAAACCACCCCCTCCAACGTCCCCACCCTCTCCAGAAGATCCCCCCGCCCCTCCTGTACCCACCTCCCCTCTCCCTCTGGATGACCCTGTCCCTGCCCCCTCTCTCTCCCCTCTCCCCACCTCCCCTCCCCCACAGGAAAAACCTGTCTCTCCATTACCCACCTCCCCACCCCCTACAGATGAACCAGTGCCCCCCTACCCACTGTCCCACCCACGCCGAAAGACCCTACACCCCCACCCTCACCACTTCCTCCAAAGGACCCTACACCACCCCCACTCCCACACCCACTGTTGTCCCCACTCTCGACTTAACCTCCAGCATCGCCCCTGCTCCCCTTGTCACCTCACCCACCAGCGTTGCCCCTGTCCCCTCTGCAGTTCCCTCTTCTCCCAAAGCTAGCACACCTGTCTCCCCCACCAGCCCCCCTGCCCCTGTGGAGGCACCCTCACGCACTATCCCCCGGCCCCTCGTCTTGGCCGCGGAGGAACGGAGGAGTCCTGAAGCAGCAGCTCTGCCTGTCCCACCTGCCCCTCCGAAAGAGGACCTCAGTGAAACCACCACCACCCTGTCACCCAAAGATGCTGGCCAGGTTTCCCGTGTTGCGCCTCCCCCTCCTCCACCCCCTACATACAGGGCAGTGGTGTCCTCTCCAGGACCATCGACAGGGGGTACGGGTAGTGGTGAGTACCCCTGAAGGCTAAACTCATCCTACACAACACCCCCATCCATTACTTCACAACCCACCTGACCGCTGTCGGCATCAGTCTCGGCCCGTAGAGATGTGCTGATGTTTAACGCAGTCAGCTAGTATAAGCACATACTTTGATAGGTTGTAAAAGAGTCTGTTCTCAAGTGACTTACCTGTATAAATACACGTTGGATGATTAAAAACTAGGAACATAATGACCATCTATTTAAGGCAGTGATTGGGTTTAGGTGGCTTGCTGTTTGACTGGAGCGGCCCATTGAAATCAGCTGTGAGTAGGATAATTATATTCATTACGCTGCTTAATGGTTAGATTAATGCTGACTGATTCCCATATCAGGGCTGATCACAATCCTCACATTAATACAATATAAGAGAAGGTACTGTACAGAAACACTGCTCTTGTTTAGACCTACAGCTCATCTTACAAAATCGTGTGTGTGTGTGTGTGTGTGTGTGTGTGTGTGTGTGTGTGTGTGTGTGTGTGTGTGTGTGTGTGTGTGTGTGTGTGTGTGTGTGTGTGTGTGTGTGTGTGTGTGTGTGTGTGTGTGTGTGTGTGTGTGTGTGTGTGTGTTATCAGAAAGAAGTGGGTTAAGATCCCTAAGCCAATGAACCCGTTGTTCCCTGTTGTCGTCTATGTTAGGTGCTTTACAATTATGACGGTCATTATGCAGTATTGTTCTGTTGCAGACTAAAAAGAGAAGAGTGTAGTGTAGACCTGACTGTGTGTAGTAGTGCACGTGACCGTGATGAAGGGCATTAGTTAGTTTAGTTTAACACATGGAACAACCGGATTCAGGACTGAAAACACAGCTGGGACAGATCCTGTTGACACTGCCGGGATGAGTGGGTATTCTGGCTCTGACTTTCTTGTCCCCCCCGTGGGAAAATCGTCCCTCAAGATAAACAATGAAATGACTGACTGAGTCCAGAGTGTTTAAAAAAAAAAAAAAGATCATATCACCCGCTACTGCAGGGGTGTTTGCCCCGGGAGCCGCATTTGATCTTAAATGAGGTCCAGAGGGCCGTACTGGTAATGTGTTATATTTCCTTGCCTTCAAAATTGGCATAAAATAGTCCTCTATCCATAGATTTTGGGATTTTCAATGCTCCTTTACAGTCAAGTGATTATTCGCGGCCTGGACAGTCAATAACCTGTATGAATACAGGTCCATTATCATTTCTACACAGTTTTAATCGTTTTAAAGTATATTTATTTAAAAAAAAATGTTTTACTCAAACCACCAGCGGCCAGAATGTACCCCCTGGGCCATATGTTTGACACCCCTGCACTACTGTCTCCCGAAACCTTCCTCATAGATAGCCATGGAGGGCTGGTGTGTGTTGTGTTTCACTGGCGTTCTATCAAATTCAATTTAGCTCAGTGGAAATTCAATCAAACATATACTGTTCCGTCAACAGGAAACCGGCTTATCCAGTCATTGTTCTAGAATGAACTAGATGTTCTAGAGCTCGTGTCAAACTCATTCCACGGAGGACCGAGTTTCTGTGGGTTTTCGCTCCTCCCTTGTACTTGATTGATGAATTAAGGTCACTCATTAGTAATGAACTCCCCTACCCTGGTTGTCTCAGTCTCAATTGAAAGGAAAAAACAAAAAGCCTGCAGGCACTAGGACCTCCGTGGAATGAGTTGGTCACCCCTGTTCTAGAGACTGTCTGGTCAGTTTTGTTTTGATGTTCTAGGATCTCCCCACATGTTGATTTTCGATTTCTCTGGACAGTGACGTCCCAGTGTTCTTCTCAGCCAGGTGTCCTCTTGTCCCCCTTGCAGGAGCGTCCTCTCCGGCTCGACCTGCTACACCGTCAGCTCCATCAGCTGTTGTCAGCAGCCCCACCCCACCCCCACCTCCGCCACGCCCTTCCTCACGACCCAAACTGCCTCCTGGGAAACCTAGCATGGGGGACGTGGTACGTGATGATATCTTTGTTTACACTTGACTTACTACACACTGTTATAACACTATAACACCCTGCTTGCACAGTAACCACTCTTCTTATATATATCAAAAACAGTGTAGGGGATATGGTACGTGATACAGTCATAAAAAACTCAAACCTCATCAAGCAGCACACTCCTCCTCGTAAACAATACTTCTTTTACACTTTGTGGTACATCCCCAATTGACATGTAGTAGATATTTGACCATTAGTTTCAAGTGTTCTTGACGTTTAGCCCCCCCCCCCCCAAAAAAAATAAAAATAAAATAGATGCTGAACTGTGAGGATGATTAAACATTAAATGACTGATAATTAAATCATATCACTAATAGGATATCTAACATGGAAGCGTATATTTTTTCTCTGTCCCCATGCAGAGCCGGCCTTTTAGTCCCCCGGTCAGTCACTCGTCCAGCCCCCCTCCAGTCGCCCCCCCTGGCTCGGGCCGAGAGCACTTCCTCCATCTCCTCCAACAACTCCCTGAGTGCAGCCACCACCCCCACCGTCGGTAAAGATCTCACTGTCTCTGTGTCAGGTGTGTGTGCCACGTCATCTCTCTCATCACTACCTGTGCTACTGTACCTGTGCTACTGTTACAGTACTTGTGCTGTTACCTGTGTTGAGTGTTTGCTTCGGTCAATCTCTGTGCTGCTGCTGAGATGGCGGCGTCCATCGGCTGCCGGTGCTTTTCTGTGACTCTCTCAACTCTCTCTCTCAATAAATCCTCATGCACTCCTCCAGCCGAATTCTTGAGTTACCGTGTTCCCTCAGTGTAATGTATTACACTCACTCAGTGTACACTGCATTTCTGTGGATGCGGTAACGATTCTAAAGACTACAACATGCCTAATGTGTCGTAATGCAATGGTTAAATATACTGTAACCATTCACTCAGCGGGGGGAGAAGGTTATTGTCAGAAGAGCCTACAGTATATTACGAGGTAATTCAGTCAGTCATATAGACACACATGGTATTAATCCCAGAGAGCGACATTTTAAATCATCCCTTAAACGAAGCCCGATGTGGTAAATGTTTGCTGGGTACTTAACCGTTTGGTTAGATACACTACCGTTCAAAAGTTTGGGGTCACTTGACATTTCCTTTTTGTTTTTCGAAAGAAAAGCAACAAAACAAAATGGGCCATTAAAATGACATCACATTGATCAGAAATACAGTGTAGACATTGTTAATGTTGGAGATGTCTATTGTAGCTGGAAATGGAATATCTACGTAGTAGAACAGAGGCCCATTATCAGCAACAGCATCCTGTAGTCGCCACTTCACTGTTGACGTTGAGACTGGTGTTTTGCGGTTACTATTTAATGAATCTGCCAGTTGAGGACTTGGGAGGTGTCTGTTTCTCAAACTAGACACTCTAATGTACTTGTCCTCTTGCTCAGTGGTGCACCGGGGCCTCCCACTCCTCTTTCTATTCTGGTTAGGGCCAGTTTGCGCTGTTCTGCGAAGGGAGTAGTACACAGCGTTGTACGAGATCTTCAGGTTCTTGGTAATTTATCGCATGGAATAGCCATCATTTCTCAGAACAAGAATAGACTGACGAGTTTCAGAAGAAAGGTCTTTGTTTGGGCCATTTTGAGCCTGTAATCGAACCCACAAATGCTGATGCTCCAGATACTCAACTAGTCTAAAGAAGGCCAGTTGTATTGCTTCTTTAATCAGAACAACAGTTTTGAGGTGTGCTAACATAATTGCAAAAGGGTTTTCTAATTATC